>NW_028162313.1:0-27998 GCF_964263955.1 Coregonus lavaretus | reverse complement strand
ATCTGCCTCAATTATTAAGTGGACAAGCGTCCTAAACTCAGAGCCCTTTGCTGAAGTTAAAGGCTCTAACCAAAACCATTGGCTTTGCTGCCACCTGTAGGACTCGTCTTCTAACTCATTTTGTAGAACTACTAGTGGGCGGTTACGATTGCAATTTACCTGCCATTGCCACTGGCTTAGCAAGTGCAACGTCATCAACGCGTAAAATAAAGGAAGTGAAACCTAAATGACTCGCCTAGAGTTATTTCAGATTTATTCGTTCCCACATTTTGACTGTGTTTTCGAATAGGTGAGTACTGGGATTTATTCATTCACATCAAGGCCATTTGACTAAATCCGTCATTACGAATATATATCGTTGAGTTCTTCTTCCTCTCTTGTTCTTCTTACAAGGTGAACAGCCAGGCTACAGGGTGTAATCACAGATAGAACAATGAGGGTTAGTTATAAAAAAAAAATATTTGGTGTAATCATTAGCCAAACAGTTGCAAACAGTTGAGTTTTGCAACGAAAACGAGAGTTTCTATTGGACAAGTTCAGGTAGGTCCCTCCCCGTTTCGTTCCGTTTGCTTTCGTATGTTTTTGATCAGAATCGGCGTAATGAATACGCCCCTGTTATATCCATTGCACAGGAGAGGGACATTAAGGTGTTTCTGGACAAGAATACCAATGCTTAAAATCTCTTCGACATTTCCTGGTTGCTAAAAGTCTAATAGTTGGCCTAATTTCAGTTTGTCACAAAACAAGCAAGAGAGAATGTAGAGAGTCATTGTAACATCTAAACCGCTGTGAAATATCTTCAATAACCACAAATATAGCATTTTCAGACGTTTGAAGCTGGTGTACAAAACCAAAAGTAAAAGACGCAAAAACTAAACTTCAGAACGGGAAGCATAAAAATAGCATACATGGAACAGATCTACCGCTTCTTAAGACTTTACTTTCAATGAAAATGACAGATTTATAAGTCACATTTCTATGGGAATTTGGGCTGTCACTCAAAAAGTTACATATTGCGGCTTTAAACTTTTACTGCAAATAGCATTTACACATCATTAGCACAGTCTCTCCAAACAAACCACATCAAAAATACTAGATTATTGGAAAACAATAAATCCTGGTCAAAAGTCCCTATGTAGTGTACTATTATAGTGGCATTTGCGAGAGGACACACGCCAAGAAACCTAGTAGTGTATCTAAATCAAATTGTATTGGTGACGTACACACATTTAGCAGATGTTATTGCGGGTGTAGCGAAATGCTTGTAACGTCTATGCCAGGGCAGTCCAACCCTCTTCCTGGAGATCTACGGTCCTGTGGGTTTTCAGACCAACCCTAATTTAAACACACCTGATTCTACTTATTAGCTGCTCAACAAGACCTTAACTAGCTGAATCAGATACGCTAAATTAGGGTTGGATTGAAATCCTACAGGACAGTAGATCTCCAGGAAGAGGGTTGGGCAGCCCTGGTCTATGCTAAAAACGATTTCTGGATGAACAAAACAAAAGCACACGCTGTGTACTCAGCTTACCACGGGGCTGGCCTCTTGTCCTACAGTGAGCTACATGCAAGCGTGTGTCATCAGGGGCTGAACTTCCACTCATAATAATGGCCGGAACGGAATAAATTGAATGACATTAAACACATGGAAACCATGAATCGTACTACACCGGTTCTGACGCTCGTCGGATGTGGCAGGGCTTGAAAACTATTACAGACTACAAAGGGAAGCACAGCCGCGAGCTGCCCAGTGACACAAGACTTCCAGACGAGCTAAACCACTTCTATGCTCGCTTCGAGGCAAGCAACACTGAAGCATGCATGAGAGCACCAGCTGTTCCGGATGACTGTGATCACGCTCTCCGTAGCCGATGTGAGTAAGACTTTTAAGCAGGTCAACATTCACAAGGCCGCAGGGCCAGACGGATTACCAGGACGTGTACTCCGAGCATGCGCTGACCAACTGGCAAGTGTCTTCACTGACATTTTCAACATGTCCCTGACTGAGTCTGTAATACCAACATGTTTCAAGCAGACCACCATAGTCCCCGTGCCCAAAGACACTAAGATAACCTGCCTAAATGACTACCGACCCGTAGCACTGACGTCTGTAGCCATGAAGTGCTTTGAAAGGCTGGTCATGGCTCATATCAACACCATTATCCCAGAAACCCTAGACCCACTCCAATTTGCATACCGCCCCAACAGATCCACAGATGATGCAATCTCTATTGCACTCCACACTGCACTTTCCCACCTGGACAAGAGGAACACCTACGTGAGAATGCTATTCATTGACCAAAGCTCAGCATTCAACACCATAGTGCCCTCAAAGCTCATCACTAAGCTAAGGATCCTGGGACTAAACACATCCCTCTGCAACTGGATCCTGGACTTCCTGACGGGCCACCCCCAGGTGGTAAGTGTAGGTAACAACACATCTGCCACACTGATCCTCAACACGGGGGCCCCTCAGGGGTGCATGCTCAGTCCCCTCCTGTACTCCCTGTTCGCCCATGACTGCATGGCCAGGCACGACTCCAACACCATCATTAAGTTTGCCGACGACACAACAGTGGTAGGCCTGATCACCGACAACGATGAGATAGCCTATAGGGAGGAGGTCAGAGACCTGGCCGTGGGTGCCAGGATAACAACCTCTCCCTCAACGTGACCAAGACAAAGGAGATGATTGTGAACTACAGGAAAAAGAGGACTGAGCACGCCCCCATTCTCATCGACGGGGCTGTAGTGGAACAGGTTGAGAGCTTCAAGTTCCTTGGTGTCCACATCACCAACTAACTATCATGGTCCAAACACACCAAGACAGTCGTGAAGAGAGCACGACAAAGCCTATTCCCCCTCAGGAGACTGAAAAGATTTGGCATGGGTCCTCAGATCCTCAAAAAATTATACAGCTGCACCATCGAGAGCATACTGACTGGTTGCATCACCGCCTGGTATGGCAACTGCTTGGCCTCCGACCGCAAAGCACTACAGAGGGTAGTGCGTACGGCTCAGTACATCACTGGGGCCAAGCTTCTGCTGCCATCCAGGACCTCTATACCAGGCGGTGTCAGCGGAAGGCCCTCAAAATTGTCAAAGACTCCAGCCACCCTAGTCATAGACTGTTCTCTCTGCTACTGCACGGCAAGCGGTACCGGAGTGCCAAGTCTAGGTCCAAAAGACTTCTCAACAGCTTCTACCCCCAAGCCATAAGACTCCTGAACAGATAATCATGGCTACCCGGACTATTTGCACTGCCCCCCCACCCCCACCCCATCATTTTACGCTGCTGCTACTCTGTTAATTATTTATGCATAGTCACTTTAACTCTACCCACATGTACATATTACTTCAACTAGCCGGTGCCCCCGCACATTGACTCTGCACCGGTACCCCCCTGTATATATTGCCTCCCTACTGTTATTTTATTTTATTTCTGCTCTTTTTTTTCTCAACACTTTTGTTGTTTTATTTTACTTTTTTTATTAAAAATAAATGCATTGTTGGTTAAAGGCTGTAAGTAAGCATTTCACTGTAATGTCTGCACCTGTTGTATTCGGCGCATGTGGCCAATAAAATTTGATTTGATGTATTTGTTACCATTACACTAATTCCGCTCCAGTCATTACCACGAGCCCGTTCTCCCCAATTAAGGCGCCACCAAACTCCTGTCCACAACATCCACATCAACAAACAGTGGATGTGGATGTGGATGTTGTTGTGGAAGTTGGCCAGCAGTCACACAAGATTTGGTTTTAGGTTTCTGATCTGGGAGTTTTTCTCTGCTGAAATGTCTTATTTTCTATCACAGATTGACAAGATGAGTGACCTTCCCATCTTCAACCCGTTGGTCCTGATCGGTGTGGGCTCCAGCTTCGCCTTCTCTGGCTTGTTTTACCACTTATACAAAGACAAGAAAGATGACCTAGTCAAGCTGAAGGTAACACACACACAAACTCATGAAGGTGAAATGCAGTACAGTTTCTGTGTTTTCATTTTTCTCTCCCGACTAGGAAATACCCAAATTCATCCCGGATCAACACTTGGTAAGGATCCTCAAGGCATCGCCCCACAGAAAACTGCAGTACGTCGCAGTGGAAGGTAAGTGGAACCCCCCTCCCCCGAAACTGATTAAACAGCCTTTTGATTAAATAATGTGTTTTTATTACCAGTATGCATTTAGAGACGTGTGAAGTATTCTTGTTCCAGGTTTGGTCCAGGCGGACGGTGAGACTCTGGCCAGTCAGTTTGTCCCAAGATGCTTTGGTGTGATCCAGAGGATAGCTGTAGAGGAACACTGGAATGTGTGGAACAACATCACTAGAACATGGTAAGTACACAGAAAATTCATTAGCCATAAATACAGCAATATGTACACACACACTACATGACCAAAAGTATGCGGACACCTGCTCATCCAAAATCATGGGCATTTAATATGGAGTTGGAACCACAGCCCAGCCCTACTGGCCTCGATCAAGAACTACCAATGACCAAGGGAGGGACTGGGTCTGGGACTGGGTCTGGGTCTGGGTCTGGGTCTGGGACTGGGTCTGGGTCTGGGTCTGGGACTCCCTCACAACATCTCTCTCTCTGTCCCCTGACTGCCCCGTCTGTGCCATCAATACATACACAGAGCACGCCTCAACCCTTGCTCTCCATCTTTGGGATTTTCCAACCAGTTCAGCAACCCAACAACTCTCGACTTAACCTCCCAACCCAGCCCTCGGGGTTCGTTTGCACCATTGTGTGATGCTTGGCGTGTTCAGGAAGCTATAGAGACAGTGGTTGGTGATGGGTCAGGTCTTTATAGATTTTTATAATCTTGCGCATACAATGCGGGTAGATTTAGATATTGGCGGGTAAGGTCTTTCACCAGCCACGTTGGCGGGTGGTCAGTTTGCAGGGCTCTGCAGTGCCAGCCTTACATTTGCGAATAAACAGTCAAAGGTCAAGTATGCATGCACATGTTAGAAAAATAATGCAGTAGCTGTTTTCAAAGTATTTCTGCTCTTTTGCATCATAGCTAATTGCGCAAATAAATACTAATCCTATATCCAACCTCGCGCAGCAACACTGCATGGGAGCTGAGCTCACTGAGTGAAGTGCTGATAGATACAGTTTTGTAGGCATGAAAGTTAGTCTAATTTACTTGAAAGTCTACAAAGTGAGACTTTGTCCTCGTGTTTCTTGGCGATTTTAAATTGTTTTGTTCACAAGCTCGGTTGTTTTTCAACGTTAGTTTGAGTCCGCTGCTTAAACTGAGTGAAGAGACGCCATAATCAGATCCCAAATATCACACGTGACAGAACTCGAGTGGCCCCGTTACTACGGTAACCTCCCGCTCTTAAAGGGGCAGCTGGATAATTGTCTCAGATATTTTGATTTAAAAGACAAAAAAAAAGATATGAAATGTACTTCTTACTAAAACATTTCTTGTTCTAGAAACATTACAAAGCATGGTCATTTTTTTTTTGTAATTATGTCAAAAATATTTTGGCTGGTAAAAAAGATCTGAGTGGCTGGTAGATTATATATGTTTTGTCCATCTACCTTGCCACAATGGCTGGTGGACCCTAACAGTACATATTAGGCCCTGTTTATACTCATGGTTTTATGGTTTACTTTAATCATATACTGGGACATCCACGTCTGTGAAGGACATGACATGCAGACAGATGACTTTAAACACAACTTTGCTGGTCATGAGGACCAGGAGATGACTGCCACGGTGGGATTCCTGTCTGTCTGCTGGTCCTGAGGACCAGAGGATGACTGCCACGGTGGGATTCCTGTCTGTCTGCTGGTCATGAGGACCAGAGGATGACTGCCACGGTGGGATTCCTGTCTGTCTGCTGGTCATGAGGACCAGAGGATGACTGCCACGGTGGGATTCCTGTCTGTCTGTCTGCTGGTCATGAGGACCAGAGGATGACTGCCACGGTGGGATTCCTGTCTGTCTGCTGGTCATGAGGACCAGAGGATGACTGCCACGGTGAGATTCCTGTCTGTCTGCTGGTCATGAGGACCAGAGGATGACTGCCACGGTGAGATTCCTGTCTGTCTGCTGGTCATGAGGACCAGAGGATGACTGCCACGGTGGGATTCCTGTCTGTCTGCTGGTCATGAGGACCAGAGGATGACTGCCACGGTGGGATTCCTGTCTGTCTGCTGGTCATGAGGACCAGAGGATGACTGCCACGGTGGGATTCCTGTCTGTCTGCTGGCCATGAGGACCACCATGTAAAGACAAAAATGTGGGACTCCTGTATGTCTGTCTGTGTATGTTGAAGTGCAATGAGTTTGACGGTATGTCAGTCTGTTTTGACCACAACACCTCTTAAATGTGATTTACTTTTCAATCCTTTTGTTTTCAGTTTGGCTTTGAAATGAAAAATCAATCACGTGAGACATGTCCTGTTGGTAAATAGTTAGATTAGTGATGGCTGTATGACATGAAAAATGTATGCACTCACTAACTGTAAGTCGCTCTGGATAAGAGCGTCTGCTAAATGACTAAAATGTAAGATGTAAAAGTAGTTCTCCTGGCATCCGCCAAACCCAGATTCATTTGGTCGGACTGCCAGATGGTGAAGCGTGATTCATCACTCCAGAGAACGTGTTTCCACTGCTCCGGAGTCCAATGGCAGCGAGCTTTACACCACTCCAGCCGACGCTTGGCATTGCGCATGCTAATATTAGGCTTGTGTGCGACTGCTCAGCCATGGAAACCCATTTCATGAAGCTCCCGACGAACAGTTCTTGTGCTGACGTTGCTTCCAGAGGCAGTTTGGAACTCGGTAGTGAGTGTTGCAACCGAGGACAGGCGATTTTTTTAGGCGCTATGTGCTTCATCACTCGGCGGTCCCGTTCTGTGAGCTTGTGTGGCCTACCACTTCGCTGCTGAGCCGTTGTTGCTCCTAGACGTTTCCACTTCACAATAACAGCACTTACAGTTGACCGGGGAAGGTCTAGCAGCGTTAGAAATTTGACATACTGATTTGTTGGAAAGGTGGCATCCTATGACGGTGCCACGCTGAAAGTCACTGAGCTCTTCAGTATGTTTTTGTCTATGGAGATTGCATGGGTGTGTGCTCGATTTTTATACACCGGTCAGCAACGGGTGTGGCTGAAATAGCCGAATCCACACATTTTGAAGGGGTGTCCACATACTTTTGTGTATATATAGTGTAGTATGGACATATGGAAACTAAATAGTACTATGGAGGCTATACACTCTTGGTGGTCCGGCTCAAAGTGGAACTTGGAATCATGTAGGTCTTCAAGAATCACATTTTCTGACAGGAGTCTACATCACCTAAAAGTAATGCAATTGCAACACAATTCAGTACATACTGTAAATTCAACACCACCATTCATCCCTCTTCTCTCAGGAACACCAGAATGACCAACAGGAAGGAGACCAACAACGCCGTCCCCTTCAGTCTTGTTGAACCGGGCGCCTGCATCACCGACATCACCGTCAAGGTCCATTCCCCTCTGGAGGCTTCCGGCTCGTTCCTGGAGAGGGTTCACTGCGGGGTCAAACACGCCCAGGAGGGTCTGGTGAACGTGTTGTTGGAGGGCCTCAGCGGCGAGCGGCCCACGGTGCAGAAGGAGACTGAGGAGCTGCTCCGTGTCGGGACCACTATGACGGGTTTCGGGGAGGTGGTGCTGGAGGGAGGGACCGTGAGACTACAGGCGCCACAGGACGGCCGCCGCTACATCCTGGTCCCCACGGACTACAGGGGGTTCATAGAGGGACACGAGGGCACGGCCAATCTGTGGAAGGGGCTGACGGCGCTGTTTGGGATTACGGGGGCATCGCTGCTGGCCGGGGCGGTTTATAGTACGATGGGGAAAAAGGACAGAAGGGACTAGTAGTGATGATGCCCTCCTGCACATCTAAAATGATTGGATAGGTTTTAAGCAATATGGGGAAAATTCAACTCAGCCTATCAGAAGGTGAAGTATCGCTTAAAACTTTATCCTAGTTCTTTGTAGATATGGACAGTGCATGGTCCACAATTGTAACCGTGGTGATTTTACAGCTGATCAGTCATTCATGATGGACCAAACCAAATATTTTGTTTTAATGAGGGATGATGTCCTAGCTGAATGGGAAACGTCTGTAGTGAATATTACTAAAACCACTCCGAATTTACAGGATTATGGCGGACCATAGGTATTGCAAGACTGTGTCTGACGAATCCCGTCCACAGCGTATCAGTGGCACATCAAGTGTTTTAAGTAGATGCTTCAACAAAGGAGTTCTTATACTGGAATGTAGACCAGTCGTTTAAAAAAAAAAAAAGAAAAAAGTTCTGAATAGATTATTTTTCAAATATTTAAGTTTTAATCGTACTTTCTTTGAATCATTCCTTGCCAGTCGCTGCGGTCCACAAAACTGGTGATTGTAAGGTGTCTGAGATTGTGGTGTATTATGTGATAGACGTATGACTAACGTCAGCAGGTGAGCTTGCTAGTATAACAACTACCTCTATACAGCATTAAACCACTGTGGTTACTTCAAACCGCCCCCAGGGAAATCTGTTGTATTGTTCTGAACTGACAAGAGACCGGTAAAACCTGTCTATACTGAACACTGTAAAAAAAAACAGATCTGTGACATTCTTTATTAATTGGTGATGGTCTGTGTCGGGAGTATCTTGTTTTCACTCATTAAAACCTTACTCAAGTGTGTTCAAGCTTTCTTTTATTAGGGTGTTTAAATCATACCACAGCTTTTGTCTTCTTGTGACATTGTGAGCAAGATGTCACCTTGTGTTGTACACTAAATATCAACAACACCATTTCCTTTTGGAGAAGCAATATGAAGCTGCCGCAGTGTACAACCTGATAACCTTTGACATTCTGGGCCGGTTTTCCCGGACACAGATTAAGCCTAACCCTGGACTAAAAAGCGTCCTCAGTGGAGAACGTCCACTGAAATAGATTTTTACTCCAGGACTACTAGGTTTAGGGCTGTGTTCAATCCGTATCGCGGAAGATCTGCGTTATAGCTCAATTGAAAGGCAATGTTCGATGAGACTGCATTAATGGTAAACACTGTATATGTCGGCTCAATCGGAAATGACCTTTTATGTTTTCACGCGGATCTTCCGCGATACGGATTAAATCCAGCCCTAACTCTGTCTGGGAAACCGGTCCTCTTAAATGCAGATTTAAAGTGGAACCACCATTGGTTTCTATTCACACAACAGTCTCAAGTCTTCAGTCTCTATTCCTCTTCCTCACTCTCCTTCCTCCGAAGACTCATCCTCTGCTTCTTCCAACCACTGGATAAACTTCTGGAGCTGAGGAAGACAGGACATCACCTCTCAGCCATGTGTTTTAGGCCTGGGGCCTGTTCAGGACGTACAGTGCCACCTCTAAAAGACACAGAGGCACGCACTTCGGGTACGTTTAACTGCCCCCTCCGTTGGAAAACAAAATCGCTTTCCCTACACAATGCCTTTGTTGCTGTCATAATGTAAGAAGCCCTGTAAGTGGTACTCACTCCCTGGTTCTTCCGTAGTTGTCTGCTCCTGTCTGTGGTGGTTCCTGTAGAGAACCATTTTAGGATGGCCGCCTCCTCAAGGATCTCCAGCTGGTACATTTTCATCAGCACCTACAGGGAAGGCGACAACAACAGACAAGTTAACATCCAACATCACACGTATTTTTTTTTTTAAATGTAAAAAGCAGGTTGGAACCGGTTCAGGGAACAGAACTGAAAATGCATTTTTTTTTTAGAGGAACAGAATCTGAAACGCAAACGAAAGTGATCTATACTGTTCCGGGACAGAACTGTTATTTAAATAATGATGGGAACCGGTTAATTATGTTATTTTACGTTACAGGAATTTTTTTACAGTCACACAAAAAAAAACACAACAAACCGCCTATGCAAAGTCCTCACACTGTCACTCAAAGTCATTCCATTGTCTGCCTGCCTGCCGGAAAAATCTTTGCCAGTGTGTGTGCCAGGGTTTCCGTTAGGGAAATGTGGTGCCGGGAAGATTTAAATTCACCGGACATTTGAGAAATTTACCCGACATCCATATGTATTCAGATCCGAACTGGCCATCAATAAACAAGGGATATTGGCCAAATGAGACACATTTGCGTCCTTAAAAAGCAGCCTATAGCAAATTACAAAGACAGTAGCCTGCAATTGGCCCCGCCAAAGTTCTCCTCATCTTAGTCCACTACAATATTAAAACTTCTTCACGTGTACTCTACTCACTGTAGACATAGACCTACTCTTCGTCCTCGAACTTCAATGAAAAAGGCCTCCATCTTCGTAATCAACAGTGACCCCCTCTCTCATTCCCGCTCTCTCCTCAGCAGCAGGCGCACGTGCGCCCAAAAGGAGTGCGAATATGGCGCTGACGCTCATATTCGGGGTGTAGGCTATGATGGACAGCCTCTCCCGGACAATTTGGCCCACCCACCCTCTCACCCACCCTCTCACCCACCTTGACCATAGCAGTCTGGTGTGTGTCCTGCTCCAGAAACAGCTCCTCCACAGCAGACAGACAGTCCAGGTGGTCCTGAGCTCTCTTGATATAGTTCTTAAACACCGGAGACCACTTCTTCAGCAGCTGAGAGGCGTGGGGAGGAGAAGAGAAAATAGGTTATTCTGTGACCGTCTCGCCCTCTGTCCCCCATTCACAGCTACACCTCTGTAAAAGTTGTTTTGGGGTAGAGATAGGAGCTGGTCATTTTTGTAAGTGATTTGTCTGTAAAAATGAAGAGCTAGATAAATAACATATATTTATACAAATTATTGGTTGTAGAACAATTTATTGGGGTGTGGTGGTTGTAGGGCTGTAGTTGTAGGTACTTACAGGCAATAGTAAACCAGTGTACTGTAGGGTGGTGAGTTGCGTCCCCTGCAGTTGGAAGGGGTACTCCAGAACAACTCTGGTAAGAATCTGCATTACCTCCTTGAGAGTGATGTTATAGGCATACCTGGTGGGAGAGGGGAAGTACAAGATCTATACATTGAAGATAGTAGCATGGAGCAACATTTAGCTGGATATGTTCTAATGGGACTGAAATATTATTGCACTTCAACAAAGTTTGCACTTCTCTGTAGAGCACTTATCAGGAGCTGACCACTAGTTACTCTTATCAGGAGCTGACCACTAGTTACTCTTATCAGGAGCTGACCACTACTTACTTATCAGGAGCTGACCACTAGTTACTTATCAGGAGCTGACTACTACTTACTTATCAGGAGCTGACCACTACTTACTTATCAGGAGCTGAACACTACTTACTTATCAGGAGCTGACCACTACTTACTTATCAGGAGCTGACTACTACTTACTTATCAGGAGCTGACCACTAGTTACTTATCAGGAGCTGACCACTAGTTACTTATCAGGAGCTGACCACTAGTTACTTATCAGGAGCTGACCACTAGTTACTTATCAGGAGCTGACCACTAATTACTTATCAGGAGCTGACCACTACTTACTTATCAGGAGCTGACCACTACTTACTTATCAGGAGCTGACCACTACTTACTCTTATCAGGAGCTGACCACTAGTTACTTATCAGGAGCTGACCACTACTTACTTATCAGGAGCTGACTACTACTTACTTATCAGGAGCTGACCACTACTTACTTATCAGGAGCTGACCACTACTTACTTATCAGGAGCTGACTACTACTTACTTATCAGGAGCTGACCACTACTTACTCTTATCAGGAGCTGAACACTACTTACTCTTATCAGGAGCTGAACACTAGTTACTTATCAGGAGCTGACCACTACTTACTTATCAGGAGCTGACCACTACTTACTTATCAGGAGCTGACTACTACTTACTTATCAGGAGCTGACCACTACTTACTCTTATCAGGAGCTGAACACTACTTACTTATCAGGAGCTGACCACTAGTTACTTATCAGGAGCTGACCACTAGTTACTTATCAGGAGCTGACTACTACTTACTTATCAGGAGCTGACCACTACTTACTTATCAGGAGCTGACCACTACTTACTTATCAGGAGCTGACTACTACTTACTTATCAGGAGCTGACTACTACTTACTTATCAGGAGCTGACCACTACTTACTTATCAGGAGCTGACCACTACTTACTTATCAGGAGCTGACCACTACTTACTTATCAGGAGCTGACCACTACTTACTTATCAGGAGCTGACCACTACTTACTCTTATCAGGAGCTGACCACTACTTACTCTTATCAGGAGCTGACCACTAGTTACTTATCAGGAGCTGACCACTACTTACTTATCAGGAGCTGACCACTACTTACTTATCAGGAGCTGACCACTACTTACTTATCAGGAGCTGACCACTACTTACTTATCAGGAGCTGACCACTACTTACTTATCAGGAGCTGACTACTACTTACTTATCAGGAACTGACCACTACTTACTTAACAGGAGCTGACCACTACTTACTTATCAGGAGCTGACCACTACTTACTCTTATCAGGAGCTGACTACTACTTACTCTTATCAGGAGCTGACCACTAGTTACTTATCAGGAGCTGACCACTAGTTACTTATCAGGAGCTGACCACTAGTTACTTATCAGGAGCTGACCACTACTTACTCTTATCAGGAGCTGACCACTACTTACTTATCAGGAGCTGACCACTACTTACTTATCAGGAGCTGACCACTACTTACTTATCAGGAGCTGACCACCACTTACTCTTATCAGGAGCTGAACACTACTTACTTATCAGGAGCTGTCCACTAGTTACTTATCAGGAGCTGATCACTAGTTACTTATCAGGAGCTGACCACTACTTACTCTTATCAGGAGCTGAACACTACTTACTTATCAGGAGCTGACCACTAGTTACTTATCAGGAGCTGACCACTACTTACTCTTATCAGGAGCTGAATACTACTTGCTCTTACTTACATATCAGGAGCTGACCACTAGTTACTTATCAGGAGCTGACCACTAGTTACTTATCAGGAGCTGACTACTACTTACTTATCAGGAGCTGACCACTACTTACTTATCAGGAGCTGACCACTACTTACTCTTATCAGGAGCTGACCACTAGTTACTTATCAGGAGCTGACCACTACTTACTTATCAGGAGCTGACCACTACTTACTTATCAGGAGCTGACCACTACTTACTTATCAGGAGCTGACCACTACTTACTTATCAGGAGCTGACCACTACTTACTCTTATCAGGAGCTGACTACTACTTACTCTTATCAGGAGCTGACCACTAGTTACTTATCAGGAGCTGACCACTATTTACTTATCAGGAGCTGACCACTACTTACTCTTATCAGGAGCTGACCACTAGTTACTTATCAGGAGCTGACCACTAGTTACTTATCAGGAGCTGACCACTACTTACTTATCAGGAGCTGACCACTACTTACTTATCAGGAGCTGACCACCACTTACTTATCAGGAGCTGAACACTACTTACTTATCAGGAGCTGACCACTAGTTACTTATCAGGAGCTGACCACTAGTTACTTATCAGGAGCTGACCACTAGTTACTTATTAGGAGCTGACCACTACTTACTCTTATCAGGAGCTGACCACTAGTTACTTATCAGGAGCTGACCACTAGTTACTTATCAGGAGCTGACCACTACTTACTCTTATCAGGAGCTGATCACTACTTACTTATCAGGAGCTGACCACTAGTTACTTATCAGGAGCTGACCACTAGTTACTTATCAGGAGCTGACCACTAGTTACTTATCAGGAGCTGACCACCACTTACTCTTATCAGGAGCTGAACACTACTTACTTATCAGGAGCTGACCACTAGTTACTTATCAGGAGCTGACCACTAGTTACTTATCAGGAGCTGACCACTAGTTACTTATCAGGAGCTGACCACTACTTACTCTTATCAGGAGCTGACCACTAGTTACTTATCAGTAGCTGACCACTAGTTACTTATCAGGAGCTGACCACTACTTACTTATCAGGAGCTGACCACCACTTACTCTTATCAGGAGATGACCACTAGTTACTTATCAGGAGCTGACCACTACTTACTCTTATCAGGAGCTGACTACTACTTCCTCTTACTTACTTATCAGGAGCTGACCACTACTTACTCTTATCAGGAGCTGACCACTAGTTACTTATCAGGAGCTGACCACTAGTTACTTATCAGGAGCTGACTACTACTTACTTTTCAGGAGCTGACCACTACTTATCAGGAGCTGACCACTACTTACTCTTATCAGGAGCTGACCACTAGTTACTTATCAGGAGCTGACCACTACTTACTTATCAGGAGCTGACTACTACTTACTTATCAGGAGCTGACCACTACATACTTATCAGGAGCTGACCACTACTTACTTATCAGGAGCTGACCACTACTTACTCTTATCAGGAGCTGACCACTAGTTACTTATCAGGAGCTGACCACTAGTTACTTATCAGGAGCTGACCACTACTTACTCTTATCAGGAGCTGACCACTAGTTACTTATCAGGAGCTGACCACTACTTACTTATCAGGAGCTGACCACTACTTACTTATCAGGAGCTGACCACCACTTACTCTTATCAGGAGCTGACCACTAGTTACTTATCAGGAGCTGACCACTAGTTACTTATCAGGAGCTGACCACTAGTTACTTATCAGGAGCTGACCACTAGTTACTTATCAGGAGCTGACCACTAGTTACTTATCAGGAGCTGATCACTACTTACTCTTATCAGGAGCTGACCACTAGTTACTTATCAGGAGCTGATCACTAGTTACTTATCAGGAGCTGACCACTAGTTACTTATCAGGAGCTGACCACTAGTTACTCTTATCAGGAGCTGACTACTACTTCCTCTTACTTACTTATCAGGAGCTGACCACTAGTTACTTATCAGGAGCTGACCACTAGTTACTTATCAGGAGCTGACCACTACTTACTCTTATCAGGAGCTGACCACTAGTTACTTATCAGGAGCTGACCACTAGTTACTTATCAGGAGCTGACTACTACTTACTCTTATCAGGAGCTGACCACTACTTACTCTTATCAGGAGCTGACCACTACTTACTCTTATCAGGAGCTGACCACTAGTTACTTATCAGGAGCTGACTACTACTTACTCTTATCAGGAGCTGACCACTAGTTACTTATCAGGAGCTGACCACTAGTTACTTATCAGGAGCTGACTACTACTTACTTATCAGGAGCTGACTACTACTTACTCTTATCAGGAGCTGACCACTAGTTACTTATCAGGAGCTGACCACTACTTACTCTTATCAGGAGCTGACCACTAGTTACTTATCAGGAGCTGACTACTACTTACTTATCAGGAGCTGACCACTACTTACTTATCAGGAGCTGACCACCACTTACTCTTATCAGGAGCTGACCACTAGTTACTTATCAGGAGCTGACTACTACTTACTTATCAGGAGCTGACCACTACTTACTTATCAGGAGCTGACCACCACTTACTCTTATCAGGAGCTGAACACTACTTACTTATCAGGAGCTGACCACTAGTTACTTATCAGGAGCTGACCACTAGTTACTTATCAGGAGCTGACCACTACTTACTCTTATCAGGAGCTGACTACTACTTACTCTTACTTACTTATCAGGAGCTGACCACTAGTTACTTATCAGGAGCTGACCACTAGTTACTTATCAGGAGCTGACCACTAGTTACTTATCAGGAGCTGACCACTAGTTACTTATCAGGAGCTGACCACTAGTTACTTATCAGGAGCTGACCACTAGTTACTTATCAGGAGCTGACCACTACTTACTTATCAGGAGCTGACCACTAGTTACTTATCAGGAGCAGGAGCTGACCACTACTTACTTATCAGGAGCTGACCACTAGTTACTTATCAGGAGCTGACCACTAGTTACTTATCAGGAGCTGACCACTAGTTACTTATCAGGAGCTGACCACTACTTACTTATCAGGAGCTGACCACTACTTGCTTATCAGGAGCTGACCACTAGTTACTTATCAGGAGCTGACCACTAGTTACTTATCAGGAGCTGACCACTAGTTACTTATCAGGAGCTGACCACTAGTTACTTATCAGGAGCTGACCACTACTTACTTATCAGGAGCTGACCACTACTTACTTATCAGGAGCTGACCACTACTTACTTGAGAGAGTTGATCTCTAGGACCAGGTTGTCACAGACAATGTTCTCCTCCAAACCTCTCTGTAGTGTCCCCACCACTTCCAACTGGAAAGCTACACAAACACATTCTTGTTATGGCTGATAATATGTCATTTTCGATGTGTATCATCAATTCAACTAATCAATTAATAAATCAATCAGTACCCCTCACCATTGACGTCGTCAATCTCAGGTGAGACACTGCGACTGCGATCCTGAGATTCCTCGCTGGCCTCACTCTCGCTGTCACTCTCTGGGTCAGGGTTCAGCACCAGGCCTAGGGAAACAGGATATATATTTTATGACTGAGGGCATGGACAGCTGGCCTGACCCAGTCTCTTCACACTACCTTGCATGAGTTTTGTTTTGAAAGTGGCCTACCCCATAGACACTGTGCCAGCTCTTCGTCCTCAGTGTCGTCCACACTAGGCTTCCAGATATAACCTTTACCCTCAGGTCCTACCTCTGCTGGATTAAATGCTGAACAGGTGAAACAGGGAGGTAAGTGTACTGTACAGTCGTCAAGGTTTTGCTCACTGTCATGGACATAAATATCACAGCTATGTCCTGAGATACCTTTGACATATTATTTCCAAAAACAGATTTCCATAACGTTGAAATAACAATATAACTTTGGAAACAAGATCAAAATACATTTCATATCAAAACATCGTTTGTAGACTTATCAATTGTTGAAGCATCGCATAATCCTTTCCATAAACCCACTACAGTAATAAATACTAAGAATGTGTAGAAGGTATAGAGCAGGGGTAGGTCACCCTGGTCCAGGAGGCACTTCATGTTTTTTGATTTAACCAACCTGGAAGATCAGCAGGTATGTTGAATTTAGGCATTCACTGAACTGATCAATTAGTTCAGCTGATTCAAATAATCAAAGGTTGATGATGAGTTGGTTATTAGAATCAATTAGTTATTAGGGGGGGGGGGTATACTACTAATACACACCTTTCTGCCTGGTCTTGTCTTTGCTGTGTCCCACCTCCTGGTCATCACTGAGGAACTCATCATCATCATCTTCCTCCTCTTCCTCAGGGTGATGCATGGACACCACAGTCCCTTCTGGGAGGGACAGGTTCGGACCAATCTCCACCTGGGGAAACAGACAACATGGAATAATGGGAAAAAAATACTCCAAAAGTACTCAACAGTTACTATTTTGAAAGCTTACTGTAGCTAATAACATTTTGATATTAGGAAAGAGTGAAAGCAAAACAGTTATCAACATGTTTCATGCTGGCGTTTTACAATATGTAGCTAATGTTTACATAAATATTTCAATGAGCACCTACAATGAGCACCTACAATGTAAAGTACTTCGAGAGCTACTGAAAGGCACTACAGAAACAACAGTCGATTATCTCTATTCAAGAGGGTAATCTGTTTTCATTAAAAACAGTGTTATTTGGTTGTAAAGACTCAGTTGCCTTACGTTGTATGCGAGGACACACTGTTTGTTAAGGCGTACAGCCTCTTTGACCACCGCCCCGTCACACACTACTGACTGGTGAATCTCTACGTTGCTGGAGATGTCTACGTTGTTCCAGATGTAGCCCCGGTCCAACACCACGTTGTCCCCTACAGAGAGACAACAGAGAGAGGCGGTAAGAGTTGGACTTTCCACTGCTAGGTTCTCCAGGATCACTGGCATCTTGGTAGAACCTAGCAGAGTAGTAATGCAGAGCAAAGAGCAGATTGAAGGAAAACTGCACCGTGGATTCACTCAGAATGTTTATATTGAAAGGACAGGTGCGGTTCCCACGATCTAACCTCATGACTACCTATGGTGGTGAGGTTCCCACGATCTAACCTCAGTTCTGTACCATAGGTAGTCATGAGGTTAGATCGTGGGAACCTCACCACCACAGGTAGTCATGAGGTTAGATCGTGGGAACCTCACCACCATAGGTAGTCATGAGGTTAGATCGTGGGAACCTCACCACCATAGGTAGTCATGAGGTTAGATCGTGGGAACCTCACCACCATAGGTAGTCATGAGGTTAGATCGTGGGAACCTCACCACCATAGGTAGTCATGAGGTTAGATCGTGGGAACCTCACCACCATAGGTAGTCATGAGGTTAGATCGTGGGAACCGCACCACCATAGGTAGTCATGAGGTTAGATCGTGGGAACCGCACCACCATAGGTAGTCATAAGCTCAGGTGTTAGCTTCACTACTGTACCTACGATAGACACAGGGTTCATACACATTTTGACAGATGGAATATCATGACTTTTAACAACATTTCCATTACCAACACTTGGCGGCGTCTCTCTGTACGTATAAATAAAGTATGTGTGATGTGGTATCAACACTGGGAGGCTGCTCTCTGATACCATGTCGTTCAGCAAGGCACTTAAAATCCACAAAGTAGAATACCTGCTGTATAAAACAATGTGGCCAACCCTCAGTCCGGAGAGCTGCTGGGTGTGCATGCTTTTTGATCAAGCCCTGCTCAAACACATCAGAGCCAGTTTATCAAGGTCTGGTTGAGCAGCTAATTTCTAAAATGTGGTTTGTTAGAGGGGGGCTGGAACAAAAGCCTGCATCTATTATCTCTCCTGAAAGATGGTTGACCACTCTTGATGTTAAACATTTCAACATTACAACCAAATAGGTTATGCCTTTTGAAATAATTCGCTCATTCAATATATCAAAGATCAAATAGCTATGGCAGGCAACAAATATTTTTATTCAGATGAAGCAAGCCCATAAATT
The DNA here is from genome assembly GCF_964263955.1 of Coregonus lavaretus. NCBI lineage: Eukaryota > Metazoa > Chordata > Actinopteri > Salmoniformes > Salmonidae > Coregonus > Coregonus lavaretus. The sequence goes on along the minus strand of NW_028162313.1, from coordinate 9,100 downwards.
TTCTTCAGGAAATGTACCTTTTCTAGTTTAGTCATATTTATCTTAGCTACATTTTTACATTTTAGTCATTTAGCAGACACTCTTATCCAGAGCGACTTACAGTTAGTGAGTGCATACATTTTTATTTTCATACTGGCCCCCCGTGGGAATCGAACCCACAACCCTGGCGTTGCAAGCGCCATGCTCTACCAACTGAGCTACACAGGGCTGAGATACCTTGGAAGTGTTTACTTTGCAGGCTGACTAGCATCTATTGAGTTGCAATGTCCCATACATTGGATGCCCAACTCAACTGGAAGTATCTACAAAACAAGTTCAAGCCACATAATCCCAAAGGCTACATTTAATATTTTTTCCTAAAATTCATGTTCACGGTTATCAAATGTTTATTTTCAAACACATGATTTGATTCACCGCAATTGAACCTAATCCCAACTAATACAATGTCAAAGTGAATTGTTAGTTTTGTCAAAATTAATAGTTGAAATGAATCATATCAATTGTTTAAAAAAGTGAATCAACTTTGTATGGCCTTATTCTCGAGTGTCGGTGGAAAGTTTTTTGGGGACATGACGAAAACATGACTACATGCTAATAACAGCTCAACCGTTAACTAGAGGGTAGAAGATATGTTTTGAATTGGCTTCCTAGTCAGTCTGCTCTATCATAGTTTATAGGATAGGCCTACCTGCTGTAATGGCCTACTGTCTGTCTCTCCTTGGGAAACGGCCTACTGTCTGTCTCTCCTTGGGAAACGGCCTACTGTCTGTCTCTCCTTGGGAAACGGCCTACTGTCTGTCTCTCCTTGGGAAACGGCCCACTGTCTGTCTCTCCTTGGGAAACGGCCCACTGTCTGTCTCTCCTTGGGAAACGGCCTACTGTCTGTCTCTCCTTGGGAAACGGCCTACTGTCTGTCTCTCCTTGGGAAACGGCCCACTGTGTCTCTCCTTGGGAAACGGCCTACTGTCTGTCTCTCCTTGGGAAACGGCCTACTGTCTGTCTCTCCTTGGGAAACGGCCTACTGTCTGTCTCTCCTTGGGAAACGGCCTACTGTCTGTCTCTCCTTGGGAAACGGCCCACTGTCTGTCTCTCCTTGGGAAACGGCCTACTGTCTGTCTCTCCTTGGGAAACGGCCTACTGTCTGTCTCTCCTTGGGAAACGGCCTACTGTCTGTCTCTCCTTGGGAAACGGCCCACTGTCTGTCTCTCCTTGGGAAACGGCCTACTGTCTGTCTCTCCTTGGGAAACGGCCTACTGTCTGTCTCTCCTTGGGAAACGGCCTACTGTCTGTCTCTCCTTGGGAAACGGCCTACTGTCTGTCTCTCCTTGGGAAACGGCCCACTGTCTGTCTCTCCTTGGGAAACGGCCCATGCAGCTGATGCACCATTCCAATCCTGGTTGATGTTGACTTTTATTTATAGAAATATTTTTAAAAAACCGTGCCTAAATAAATAACATTAACAGACATTGTGAAATACATTTTTATGACTTTTCGGACTAACATTTTCCATGACTTTTCCAGGCCTGGAAAACACCATTTCAAAATTCCATGACTTTGTCGTGACCCTGTAGAAACAGTAAAACAGTATAATACCTATGGTGCAGTTGTTGCCGATGACGCTGTTCGATATATGACAGTTGGCCCCGATGCTGGTGTCTCGACCAATCAGAACGTTCTCCTCCATCTGGCTGCCGTGCCCCAGGCTGACCCCCGCGCCCCGGTAGACGTTATGGCGGGAGTGGGTACACCCCTGCCCCCGCTGGTCTGTGAAGTTCGCCTCAGGAGTGACGGGATAGACCCAGCGACGCACCATGTCCGAGGAGACGGAGTCGTACATCTGCAGGTTGGACACGCGGGCTCCATAGCCATCCTGTGTTACATACAGGTGGATCTGGTTGCCAAGGATCTATAGAGCAGGAGGAGGAGGAGATGGTAGACTTGTTTTGCTCGGTAAGGATGTGTATAAGCTATGGTTGGGGCATTGCTTGGGCTGTTCTGGTTTCAATACAACACACACACAGTACATCTTATATACTGTAGCATAATCACTGAATTCGTCTTCTCATACCTCTTCATTGACCAGAATCCCTCTGACAAAGTCATTCCTGGTCTGGTAGTCAAAGTTGTCTGTGAAGAGCTCAGCTACCTGTAAACAAAACCATATACAATGTCTGTAAGCCAGTGTCCTGTCTTCCATACAAGAGACTTGCAGCTCACCTGGTTAAAGACGAGCAATTCCACAGTAAAGGAATTAGCTGAGAGTCAGATTTTTCACTTTAACATGTATGCCAAACAAAAACCATTGAATTCAAAAGTTTAACATTCCATACAACTCTATGCACAATAATTACTTTGAACAATTTACAGAGTAAACAAAACAAAAAAAAAAAAAAAACTTTACTGGAACAACTGTGCATATGCGACCTTTCTGAGTAAATTCTATGGTTTGTTAAACTTTGAAATCAATGGTTTTTGTTTTGTATACATTTAAAACCGTTTCCCGCGTAATTCCGTTACCATGGAATTGCCCAGACAGTAGATTACCTGTGGGGAACAGATACTGATGTGGCAGTCCAGCAGATCATGTCTAACTTCAAACTCATCACTTCCATGTTGGAAAATGTTCTGCAACGATACAGAGAAAACACAATAGTCAGTCCAACACCGCTGAACATCCACACATTCTGAAAATATATTTGTGTTTTTATCTATACTACTTGCTGTGAAGTAAATTGACCTTTTGGGGGATACTATAGTTTTATAAACACATCATACTCTATCCTATCCCTCGTTACCATGGGGAACTGTTCCGTTACCATGGGGAACTGTTACGTTACCATGGAGAACTGTTACGTTACCATGGAGAACTGTTACGTTACCATGGGGAACTGTTACGTTACCATGGAGAACTGTTACGTTACCATGGGGAACTGTTACGTTACCATGGGGAACTGTAGCTTCTTAAGGCCCTGTGTCTTCTGGTAGTGGAGGACCCGCTTGCTCTTGCTGTCCATGGCAACAATCACATCATCCTCCTCGCAGCGAGACTTGTGGCCGGGAGAGGACTCTTTGAACACCATGGTCATCACAGAGATGTTCTTGTCCACCTTACGCCGGTGCCTTCATGAACAACATAAATCCTAGTGTTAATACATGATCACTATGAAAAGGTATAGAAATAGTCCTACCTGCCCATTGGTGTACTACATTGTATACACCTGATTCTACTAATCAGCTGCTCATCACAATCTTGAATAGCTGGATCAACTGTGCTAGATTAAAGCAGGGCTGGTGCAAAAGCTGACACACCCAGTATCTGTAGCTCTCCAGGAAGAGGTTTGGCCAACTCATGAGGATTGGCCACCCAAACCCTCCTCCTGGCGAGATGCTGGGTGTGCAGGCTTTTTCTCCAGCCCTGTTGTCTAAGGTCAAGGGTCAAATGTGACTGACCGGTGCTCCTGTAGGGCCTGGCTGACGTCGATGTTGGACACCACGTCTCCGTAGACCAGGATGAAGTCGTTCCTCACCAGAGTCTTGGCATCCACATCCCGCAACACGTCGCCAAGGGAACGGTACAGATCAGAGGTGATGATGTGGACCACGTTGGGAGAAGTGGGACGACACCACTTGGACTTACTGTTGGGAGGATGAGGGAACATTTATATTGAGAAAACCCTGTGTGTGTGTGTGTGTGTGTGTGTGTGTGTGTTTGGGCGCTAAATATTTTCTATGACTAGTTTTTCCTGGTCAGACAGTGTGTGTATGTGTGTTCTTACAGCAGGTGGTCCTTGATCTTGTTGGACATCCAGCAGCAGAAGACGAATGTCTCCTGAACCCCAGTGGATGTTAGGAACTCCAGGGTGTAGTCTATCATGGCCACATTGCCCAACGGTAGGAGAGCCTGGATGGCACAAAACACAGCAGAGATGTGATGAGTGCAACAATGACCATCGGGTTTGGAGTCTCACATATAAAGCATAAGATGGTGTCAAGAAATCTGAAGTTCTGAGTGATGCTGGCTAGCAATTACGCGATATTTGGTTTTGGATTCCAAGATTAGACTGATGACAACTTTATGTAGCCAAGTTTATTTTTTTATTTTTTTTTAACCAATGTTCAGTTATTAGCAGGATGAATAAATTAACATTGTCGTTGATATTGTGCTTTTGTCACGATTAGTCCCGCTACATGGATCTGATTGTGTCCCACTTAAAGAGATGATCATATATCATGCCATCTGGAACAGTGCTAAATTAGCTGGCTCGCTACCTGACTAAGTTACCGACAAGAACTGCTGGCATGTGGCACCCACAGATTTACTCCCACCAATATTACTAACTAGCTAGCAGGAAAACATATTGACCACAATTGTTATGAAATGTTGCATTTCAAGAACACGAGGTCGCTGCAAGAACGGTAGCTAACTAGCTAGCTATGCTAGCGCTGTCATCCATTGACAATAACATGCACTTAGCCACCTAGAGTTTTCGAGCCGCTAGCATGTACTATTCAATCCATGGCATCATCACATACCCTAGGTTGGTCTTTGGAGATGGGGAAAAACCTCCGGTTGAAGCTATCGGCGACTAACACAGCTTGAAGCGGCTGCTCCTCTTCCTCCTGCTCACTGGCAACGTTACCTTTCTTCTGTTTTCCTCCTCTGCTAGACATGGTGTTTGTTTGACAACTAGTTAGCTAGCTACTAGCAAAAATTTCAACAACCTTTCGTCATACAGTAACAACCACAGATAGAACAATGAGCCAGATGTTGCACCGGATGTATAAATCTGAAGCATCCGGTTAGCATTTCCACTCACCACCAAATATGGTGACAAGAGGAAGCCCAGTGACCGGCGGTGGGAGAAGATGGAGCGAGATGGATTTTAGCCGACATTCTGCTAATTTTCTCATTTACGAAACATTTGATCTCAATACAGTTATCTGTTCCCCAAACTAAAATCTATATGTTCCTAGGCGTTCCCTAACGGAAATATGCAAATACATGCTAGAACGCGCAAATAGGATCTCGCTAGCTCGTGCTTGGCTCTGCCCACCTCCTTGCTTGTTCTGCTCACTATGATTAATTTGCTCCCATTGGAAACGACAGGTTGTGGTCTATCTTGAGTTAGTTATAAGAAATCTGTGGTACAACTACGGCGTCTGCATTGGGACATGTCCTCTTCTTTGGTGGGGTTTATCGGAGGTTGGCATCCAACGTTAATGGCGCATTATCTCCACCTACTGTACTGGAGCGTGGGCTTTGAGATTGAGAACTCTGTTCTTCTTACATTTTACATTTTAGTCATTTAGCAGACGCTCTTATCCAGAGCGACTTACAGTTATTGAGTGTATACATTTTCACTGGCCCCCTGTGGGAATCGAACCCACAACCTTGGCGTTGCAAGCGCCATGCTCTACCAACTGAGCTACACTTCTTCCATTCCCTTAAACCAGTCTTAAACGAAATGGAATATAAAAATAATATGCCATTTAGCAGACGCTTTTATCCAAAGCGACTTACAGTCATGTGTGCATACATTTTTACGTATGGGTGGTCCCGGGGATCGAACACACTACCCTGGCGTTACAAGCACCATGCTCTACCAATTGAGCTACAGAGGACCACCTGAAGGTTTTCTTAACAAATCAATTAAACTTGGCTCCTCAATAACATTATTCCTTAAACATCCCATATTGCTGGTTTAACAGATGTTAATCGTACTCTCCCTGCGTTGTGTTTAGTTTAAAGAAATCACCCCAGTCAGTGGTCCCAGTTTATCTTTATTTATTATCTGTGATTAAATAGGAAACAGCACGTTAGTTGCGCAGGGCTTTAATGATGTTGATGGCTGTCGATGGTAAAATCCCTTGCATCATATTTTTCATACTGGGGTATAAACAAAATACACAAATACAATACAAAATATGTGTAAATACCTGTGATTAAATAGGAAACAGCACTTTAGTTGTGCAGGACGTAATGATGTTGATGGCTGTCGATGGTAAAATCTGTAGCATGAAAACAACTGTGTTAGCAGTGAGTTTATGTGACCATTTCATCGGTGCATGCTAGCTAACACACTTATATACAGGAAATCATATACCAAAGCACATCCCAGGAAGCCCCTCAATCCCTAACAGGTACCATATACCCACACAGGTATAAATCAGGAATGTACAGCGAACTTGTACACATTGTAAAATATAGAAATAGAATACAGGATTCAGAACGTGACCTACGCCTTGCATCACATTTTCATACTAGGGAGACCTGACGTTCGATCTCCCCTTATCTGCAAGCGGGGCCAATAACAACACGCCTTATTGTCATCGGAATTGAACCAACCAATAAGAGTGCTTGAATATTAAAAAACACATTTCTTTAGGAAACATAACCAACCCTGTTACACTGACACTGAAATAGGATGTGTTCCACAGTCTGGTATCTCCTCCTGGCAGTGATCACACTTCCCGTGGAGAAAATGTTTTTATTTTATTTATTTTTTATGTACTTAATATGCATGTTTAACACAATGCCCAACAGTTTATCAAACTTTTGAGATAAACATTTTTTAAAGTATTGGAAGCGTTACTTTTTCCACCACGACCAGTGATCAGAGTTTTTACCCCAACATTTTTTTTTTTACCACTACATCACTGCACACTTCCCAGTTGGATGTTTTCCTACTACTGTAATGTCAAAGTGCTGTTGAGCCTTGTGATGACACTTTCCTCCCTTCTCCAGGATCAAATCAAATCAAATTTGATTTGCCACATGCACCGAATACAACACCTTACAGTGAAATGCTTATTTACAAGCCCTTAACCAGCAATGTTAAGTAAAAAATAGATAATAAGTAAAAAAATTGTTTTAAATAAAATAATTAAAGAGCAGCAGTAAAATAAAATAACAGTAGGGAGGCTATATACAGGGGGTACCGGTACAGAGTCAATGTGCGGGGGCACCGGTTAGTCGAGGTAATTGAGGTAATATGTACATGTGGGTAGAGTCCCTTTCCCTTTTCCGCCCTGTTCCACAACTCTTGCAAAAAAAAATGTAACCACTGTTCTTATTAACCTCTTATCTTCTGGTTTTTATTGATTGTCATTTCCATGTTGACATTAAGATGTTTGAGAGCCTGCTTGGCGAGAACATCCACTTCCTCATTCCCTGTCACTCCCACATGTGCTGGAACACACAACTACCCTAGCTAGCCCTAAACAAGCAATACAAAATCTCATATAACACATCTTTGTCTGCGCAGTGACACAAATTAATTTAAACGAATCAGTGCTGCACAGGAGTCAGAACAGATGAGTACCCTGTTTGGCCGCACCTCTTCCACCCACTGTGCAGCCAATATGTATGGCTGTTGGTGCTGTCATCTTCAGGACAGGAATACCGGCTTACTTAACGGAGGAATAAACACACATGTTCATCGTTGGTGTTTCAACCAGAACGCGGGAAAATGCCCTTTCTTTATTTTCGCACATGCGCAGTTGTACATTTCTCATAGGGCATAACTGTACCAGTGTAAGAACACAATTTATAACATATTAGTCTATATGTTAACACCCCCACTTGCTCTTATACTGTACAAGTCGTATTCAACCTAACTATCAACACATTTAGCTTACAGTTATACATCTCACAAATGTCAGTTTACATTCCAAATATATAACCCAAGAATTTTTCATTTTTGAACTTCGTTACAGGTTTAGTCAAAATATCTGCAACCATGTCTGCCGTTGGACAATATTCAATACTTATTTTGCCATCACTGAGCGCAGATCGAATGAAATGATATCTGATGTCAACATGTTTACATCTCTGACGACATACTGGGTTCTTTGACAGAGCAATTGCACCTTGGTTATCTTCAAAGATTGTTACTGGTGCATATTGGCACTCACTATCCATCTGGCCCAAATTATCAAAATGATCCTTTCTGTTGCAGTTTGTTTGTTGTAAACACAGTGATCAGCTGGGTTCTGTGTAAAACCATTTTCACTAAGGTGATCATGCAACATTTTGTTCCAGTTCCTTCCTGACTGTTTCAGGCCGTACAGTGACTTGTTCAGTTTGCAGACTAGTTGCTCACCTGTATCTGACCTGACTTCAAAACCCTCTGGTTGCTCCATGTACACTTCACAGTCAATAGGAGCATGTAGATATGCTGTTTTGACATCCATCTGATGTAACTCTAAGTCATACTGAGCTGCTAGCTGCATCAAACAACGTACTGATGTCATATTTGCAGTTGGAGAAAAAGTCTCCTTATAGTCTATTCCTGCCACTTGACTATATCCCTTTGCAACATATCTTGCCTTGTATGTCTCAGTCTCATCTGAATTGTTTTTGACCGCATAGACCCACCTGCCCCCCACTGCATTTTTACCCTCTGGCAGTGTGGTCAATGTGAATGTATCATTTTCCCTAAGGGAATCCATCTCCTCCTTCATAGCAGTAGCCCAAATCTCTGATTTTGGTGAAATCATTGCTTCTTTGAAGGTTTGTGGTGCATTGCACATTACTCTGTAGCAGTAGTCAACACTAGGTGGTATCTGGTCATCACACTTCACTTTACACTCATAGTCTTTTAAGTACTGTGGCTTCTTCCTCTCTCTGTCTGGATAGCGTGGACTCTGACTATCTGAAGTCTCGATTTGCACATCTTGTGTCCCTTCGGAATTTTGATCTGCCATCTTGGCTTTTGGCATGGGGGATTGAAATCTCTCCCCATGAAGATCATCACTCATTTCCAAATCTGTCTGAGTTTGGCGTTCGACTACACATTTTGTAACGAACTTGACTAATCTGTTTTTAAGAACTTTTCCAGTGTCTGGGTAGTAGACTAGGTATGCTGGACTATTTTTATCATACCCGACAAAAATACCCTTTTCACATCTTGAGTCCAACTTTTTCTTGTTCTGTCTTTATGCATAGCAAACAGATCCAAATTCTTTCATCTTTGAAAGATCAGGCTTTCTCCCAGTAAACATGTAGTGTGGAGTCTGTCCTACACGCTTATTGTAACACCTATTGCGAATTACTGCAGCAGTCATTACAGCATATGTCCACAATTTCTTTGGTAGGTTG
>NW_028162314.1:12500-15000 GCF_964263955.1 Coregonus lavaretus | reverse complement strand
CTAACCCTAACCCTAACCCTAACCCTAACCCTAACCCTAACCCTAACCCTAACCCTAACCCTAACCCTAACCCTAACCCTAACCCTAACCCTAACCCTAACCCTAACCCTAACCCTAACCCTAACCCTAACCCTAACCCTAACCCTAACCCTAACCCTAACCCTAACCCTAACCTAACCCTAACCCTAACCCTAACCCTAACCCTAACCCTAACCCTAACCCTAACCCTAACCCTAACCCTAACCCTAACCCTAACCCTAACCCTAACCCTAACCCTAACCCTAACCCTAACCCTAACCCTAACCCTAACCCTAACCCTAACCCTAACCCTAACCCTAACCCTAACCCTAACCCTAACCCTAACCCTAACCCTAACCCTAACCCTAACCCTAACCCTAACCCTAACCCTAACCCTAACCCTAACCCTAACCCTAACCCTAACCCTAACCCTAACCCTAACCCTAACCCTAACCCTAACCCTAACCCTAACCCTAACCCTAACCCTAACCCTAACCCTAACCCTAACCCTAACCCTAACCCTAACCCTAACCCTAACCCTAACCCCTAACCCTAACCCTAACCCTAACCCTAACCCTAACCCTAACCCTAACCCTAACCCTAACCCTAACCCTAACCCTAACCCTAACCCTAACCCTAACCCTAACCCTAACCCTAACCCTAACCCTAACCCTAACCCTAACCCTAACCCTAACCCTAACCCTAACCCTAACCCTAACCCTAACCCTAACCCTAACCCTAACCCTAACCCTAACCCTAACCCTAACCCTAACCCTAACCCTAACCCTAACCCTAACCCTAACCCTAACCCTAACCCTAACCCTAACCCTAACCCTAACCCTAACCCTAACCCTAACCCTAACCCTAACCCTAACCCTAACCCTAACCCTAACCCTAACCCTAACCCTAACCCTAACCCTAACCCTAACCCTAACCCTAACCCTAACCCTAACCCTAACCCTAACCCTAACCCTAACCCTAACCCTAACCCTAACCCTAACCCTAACCCTAACCCTAACCCTAACCCTAACCCTAACCCTAACCCTAACCCTAACCCTAACCCTAACCCTAACCCTAACCCTAACCCTAACCCTAACCCTAACCCTAACCCTAACCCTAACCCTAACCCTAACCCTAACCCTAACCCTAACCCTAACCCTAACCCTAACCCTAAACCCTAACCCTAACCCTAACCCTAACCCTAACCCTAACCCTAACCCTAACCCTAACCTAACCCTAACCCTAACCCTAACCCTAACCCTAACCCTAACCCTAACCCTAACCCTAACCCTAACCCTAACCCTAACCCTAACCCTAACCCTAACCCTAACCCTAACCCTAACCCTAACCCTAAACCCTAACCCTAACCCTAACCCTAACCCTAACCCTAACCCTAACCCTAACCCTAACCCTAACCCTAACCCTAACCCTAACCCTAACCCTAACCCTAACCCTAACCCTAACCCTAACCCTAACCCTAACCCTAACCCTAACCCTAACCCTAACCCTAACCCTAACCCTAACCCTAACCCTAACCCTAACCCTAACCCTAACCCTAACCCTAACCCTAACCCTAACCCTAACCCTAACCCTAACCCTAACCCTAACCCTAACCCTAACCCTAACCCTAACCCTAACCCTAACCCTAACCCTAACCCTAACCCTAACCCTAACCCTAACCCTAACCCTAACCCTAACCCTAACCCTAACCCTAACCCTAACCCTAACCCTAACCCTAACCCTAACCCCTAACCCTAACCCTAACCCTAACCCTAACCCTAACCCTAACCCTAACCCTAACCCTAACCCTAACCCTAACCCTAACCTAACCCTAACCCTAACCCTAACCCTAACCCTAACCCTAACCCTAACCCTAACCCTAACCCTAACCCTAACCCTAACCCTAACCCTAACCCCTAACCCTAACCCTAACCCTAACCCTAACCCTAAACCCTAACCCTAACCCTAACCCTAACCCTAACCCTAACCCTAACCCTAACCCTAACCCTAACCCTAACCCTAACCCTAACCCCTGACCCTGACCCTGACCCTGACCCTGACCCTAACCCTAACCCTAACCCTAACCCTAACCCTAACCTAACCCTAACCCTAACCCTAACCCTAACCCCTAACCCTAACCCTAACCCTAACCCTAACCCTAACCCTAACCCCTAACCCTAACCCTAACCCTAACCCTAACCCTAACCCTAACCATAACCCTAACCCTAACCCTAACCCTAACCCTAACCCTAACCCTAAACCCTAACCCTAACCCTAACCCTAACCCTAACCCTAACCCTAACCCTAACCCTAACCCTAAACCCTAACCCTAACCCTAACCCTAACCCTAACCCTAACCTAACCCTAACCCTAACCCTAACCCTAACCCTAACCCTAACCCTAACCCTAACCCTAACCCTAACCCCAGCTCCCTACGACATTACCTTCTCCACATACAGAACTGGACAGGGGTGTCCGATGG
>NW_028162314.1:0-2500 GCF_964263955.1 Coregonus lavaretus | reverse complement strand
ATTGAGTTTTTATCCCTGTACACTAACCCTAACCCTAACCCTAACCCTAAACCCTAAACCCTAACCCTAACCCTAACCCTAACCCTAACCCTAACCCCTAACCCCTAACCCTAACCCTAACCCTAACCCTAACCCCTAACCCTAACCCTAACCCTAACCCTAACCCGGCCAGTGTTGCCAACTTAGCGACTTTGTCGCTATATTTACAAGTTTTCAGACCCCATAATGTTGAAATCCACCTAGCCCCCTCCAAAGCACATCAATGGACATCTACGGCCTCCCAGAAGTACAACAAAACAAACCCCAGCTCCCCACGACATTACCTTCTCCACATACAGAATTCGACAGGGGTGTCCAATTGAGTTTTTATCCCTGTACCTATGTGCAAAAAACATAACCACATTTTGAAATCCACCTAGCCCCCTCCAAAGCACATCGATGGACATCTATGGCCTCCCAGGAGTACAACAAAACAAACCCCAGCTCCCCACGACATTACCTTCTCCACATACAGAATTGGACAGGGGTGTCCGATGGAGTTTTTATCCCTGTACCTAACCCTAACCCTAACCCTAAACCCTAAACCCTAACCCTAACCCTAACCCCTAACCCTAACCCTAACCCTAACCCTAACCCGGCCAGTGTTGCCAACTTAGCGACTTTGTCTTTATATTTATCGAGTTTTCAGACCCCATAATGTTGAAATCCACCTAGCCCCCTCCAAAGCACATCGATGGACATCTACGGCATCCCAGGAGTACAACAAAACAAACCCCAACTCCCCACGACATTACCTTCTCCACATACAGAATTGGACAGGGGTGTCCGATGGAGTTTTTATCCCTGTACCTATGTGCAAAAAACATAACCAAATTTTGAAATCCACCTAGCCCCCTCCAAAGCACATCGATGGACATCTATGGCCTCCCAGGAGTACAACAAAACAAACCCCAGCTCCCCACGACATTACCTTCTCCACATACAGAATTGGACAGGGGTGTCCAATTTAGTTTTTATCCCTGTACCTAACCCTAACCCTAACCCTAAACCCTAAACCCTAACCCTAACCCTAACCCTAACCCTAACCCCTAACCCTAACCCTAACCCTAACCCTAACTCTAACCCCTAACCCTAACCCTAACCTTAACCCGGCCAGTGTTGCCAACTTAGCGACTTTGTCGCTTTATTTATCGAGTTTTCAGACCCCATAATGTTGAAATCCACCTAGCCCCCTCCAAAGCACATCGATGGACATCTACGGCCTCCCAGGAGTACAGCAAAACAAACCCCAGCTACCCACGACATTACCTTCTCCACATACAGAATTGGACAGGGGTGCAAAAAAAGTGCCCTGTAAAACCATCTAGGAGCACGTTTCAATACCCCCTGAGTCATCTGGAATAGGTTTGTGTTGCACTTTTTTTTAATGTGCCGCAGCTTTAACAGAATCCAACAGGCTAAAAGAAATGTTTCACGTTTGTTACACTCAAACAGTGTCTCCTGTCGAGATTGCGTAATTCAAATCTGGTATTGGAATAAGAATCAAGAGATCTTCAATCCAAGCTTAATTTATTATATGCAAAATGTATTGTATGATAAGTATGAAGGTTCGTATACGGGCTCACTGACAAACCACGCAGGGCCGACAGAGAACTAAGAATCTGTTTTCAGATTCTTTCTCAAATACTCTGACAGAAAGCAGTCCCTTCTTCTGTTGGCCAACCAGAGCAAAGGACTGAGTGTGGTTCAGCCAATCCGTTGGCGCAGGGGTGGGCCCAACTCCTCGGCACTCCATTTGTTACTAGACATGGTTGCTATGATAACCTGCAGAGCCAGCACCCAGAAAGACATCCTCCCACTGTACTCCATGTTCAAGGACAGTTTCACAGAATACAAAGAGGCAGTGAGGTCTAGTACTTTGAGACACAAGTTCTTATCTCCCCTTACTCCCTAAAACAGCTCCTCACATTAATCACAGCTTGCCAAGTGAAACAATCTACATCAATGCATTCCTTCCAAGGTAGTCATCTCATACAGATCCAATTATGAGAAAAATAAAACCCAACAATTCCCTCTTTTGACGCCCTCTAGGGTGTCACTCATTAAAATACAATACAAACAAAAATAAACACTTTTATTAATAGACAATTTGATAATAAAAGTCCTTCAGTCCTTCAGTCCTTCCATCGACACCCAACTTGCAAACTGTTACTAGTCATCAAAGAAGTTCAAACCATCACATAAGGAAAGACAAACATTCACATGGCTAACTTGATTAATAAAGCATAAAACACAGGATTAATAGAACACAAAACACAAGATTATTAAAACTCTAGGGTGTGATTAAAGATTTTTAAAGGGACATTTTTGAATTCCCTCTTTTGACACCATTTATGGTGTCACTCTAAACAGAGTATAATCACCCTTAAGAATAACAGGATATGGAAATTAAATCACAACATTTAATGTTAATAAAAAATAAAAAATTATAATTTTAACC
>NW_028162315.1:7500-40325 GCF_964263955.1 Coregonus lavaretus | reverse complement strand
ACTCTACTCAGCAAATTGGATGTAGTCTATCACAGTGCCATCCGTTTTGTCACCAAAGCCCCATATACTACTCACCATTGTGACCTGTACGCTCTTGTTGGCTGGCCCTCACTACATATTCGTCGCATCAGTTGTCAGAGCAGCTTACAGATCACTGCACCTGTACACAGCCCATCTGTAATTAGCCCATCCAACTACCTCATCCCCATATTGTTATTTATTTTGCTAATTTGCACCCCAGTATCTCTATTTGCACAATATCTTTTGTCATTCCAGTGTTAATACTAAATTGTAATTATTTTGCACTATGGCCTATTTATTGCCTTACCTCCATAATTTACTACATTCGCAGACACTGTATATATATTTTCTGTTGTATTTTTGACTTTATGTTTTGTTTACCCCATATGTAACTCTGGGTTGTTGTTTTTATCACACTGTTTTGCTTTATCTTGGCCAGGTCGCAGTTGTAAATGAGAACTTGTTCTCAACTGGCTTACCTGGTTAAATAAAGGTTAAATAAAAAATAAATAAAAAAAATCCATCTAACCTCTCTTCTCTGTGTGATCCATCTAACATGTCTTCTCTGTGTGATCCATCTAACCTGTCTTCTCTGTGTGATCCATCTAACATGTCTTCTATGTGTGATCCATCTAACCTGTCTTCTCTGTGTGATCCATCTAACCTGTCTCCTCTGTGTGATCCATCTAACCTGTCTTCTCTGTGTGATCCATCTAACCTGTCTTCTCTGTGTGATCCATCTAACCTGTCTTCTCTGTGTGATCCATCTAACCTGTCTTCTCTGTGTGATCCATCTAACCTGTCTTCTCTGTGTGATCCATCTAACCTGTCTTCTCTGTGTGATCCATCTAACCTGTCTTCTCTGAGTGATCCATCTAACCTGTCTTCTCTGTGTGATCCATCTAACCTGTCTTCTCTGTGTGATCCATCTAACCTGTCTTCTCTGTGTGATCCATCTAACCTGTCTTCTCTGTGTGATCCATCTAACCTGTCTTCTCTGTGTGATCCATCTAACATGTCCTCTCTGTGTGATCCATCTAACCTGTCTTCTCTGTGTGATCCATCTAACCTGTCTTCTCTGTGTGATCCATCTAACATGTCTTCTCTGTGTGATCCATCTAACCACGGTCTTCTCTTGATCAAAAACTATTATTTTATTTATTTGTTGCAGTCTTTCAGGTGTACAGTTTTTTTAATACATATTATTCTCCATTTTGTTTTTGTTCTATTATATCTTGTTTCCAATGAGCAGCCCTTTGATACCATGTATTTATAACAGAAGGGAAGCAGCCCTCTGATACCTTGTATTTATAACAGAAGTGAAGCAGTCCTTTGATACCATGTATTTATAACAGAAGTGAAGCAGCCCTTTGATACCATGTATTTATAACAGAAGTGAAGCAGCCCTTTGATACCATGTATTTATAACAGAAGTGAAGCAGCCCTTTGATACCATGTATTTATAACAGAAGTGAAGCAGCCCTTTGATACCATGTATTTATAACAGTAGTGAAGCAGCCCTTTGATACCATGTATTTTTAACAGAAGTGAAGCAGCCCTTTGATACCATGTATTTATAACAGAAGTGAAGCAGCCCTTTGATACCATGTATTTATAACAGAAGTGAAGCAGCCCTTTGATACCATGTATTTATAACAGAAGTGAAGCAGCCCTTTGATACCATGTATTTATAACAGAAGTGAAGCAGCCCTTTGATAACATGTATTTATAACAGAAGTGAAACAGCCCTTTGATACCATGTATTTATAACAGAAGTGAAGCAGCCCTTTGATACCATGAATGCAGTGGTGGGTATTCATGGCTGCCAAGGGATGCCCCCCCCCCCCCCCCCCCCCCCCCCCACACACACACCAAAAAAAAGAAAGAAAAACAATATTTTATATTTTGTCTCTCTATCTTTGATCATTTTCCTTGAATTTACAAGAGGCTTCCTGTATCTAACAGGAGAAAGCATCTGAGCGAGTGAAACAGCGCCCCCTCTGTCTCTCTACGTGTAGGCCATCTATCTGATGCTGTCTGGTCCAAACCAGTATGACATTGTTGCCGCCCGTAGCATTGAAGGCAAGGGAAGCCAGCGAGCATCTGGCTTCCCTTGACAAAAAAATTATAAAAAATGTGTCAATCAGTGTTGAGCTAAACTGAGCGAGCTCAACTTTGAATGGTCCTGGCGCACCACAAAAAAAGCGTCAAGGGAAGCCAGTTTGGATTTGGCGTCACTCCTTTAAAATCCCATTGAGAGCATGCGTCATTGACAGAAAAACTTGAATTGTTGCATCTCGTTGTGCTGTTGTCCATCGGTGGCTAACTAGCCAGCTAGCTAAAATAGGCCCTTTCCTAAATTAGCCATGGATGGAGATAGGGTTTTACTTAATTCTCCGTACTGGCCAATTATTATAATGGCGATTCTGATCCAACCATTAATTCATACATCGTTGTGCCCCTGGCCTGATAGGATGGAAATTAAATATGTAGCTAAATGTAGAAGGCTAATGTTAACTATCTAATGTTGCCCATAAATGGAAGTTAGGCTAGCGAGAAAGCATTTTAGCCAAGTCGTCTAGGACAACAGAAAATACAAGCGTGTGCTGTATGACAGAGTGATAGACCGTTACGTCAACATGAAAGAGAGGAGGATGGCATTAGCATTTCTCTACAAGTAGGGTGAGTCAACATGTTTTCTACTTTCACGAACGCACACGAACATGCACACACGCACACAGAAATCAGAACCATGGAAAGCTACATCATATTTAGTTTACTTTGATTGGACCCAAAACAAATATTATCTTTTAGTTGTCACTGTATTAGACTAAGCAGCGGTGATTTGAGGATGTTGAAATGTTGAAGTAGAAATGGTGTTGGAATAGTGGAGGCAGCTCCGGTTTTCTTTGTGAATTGCGGTAACTCTCTGTGGTTCTAAATCAATAGTTGTTTAGTGGTCCGATAATGTCGGAAACATTAACTTGCTTGACCATGCTGTAGGTCATGTAACTGTTTGTTACATGCTATATGCTTTGTGGACTTCACTGGAAAGAGGTTGTTATCCGGTTTTGTGATAAAACAAAGGTGTGGTTGAATTTATTCTGCCACTGTGTCTTCTTATTGTCTCGGCCTTTAGGCCTATATATCACGATGTCAAGGCATATGAACGAACAGGTTATAGAGCAAACAAACGCAATTATCACAACACATAGGTTGTAATATGGTTTCACCAGTGATTTTACCCACTATGCACCGCTACTGCATGTATGTACTTATAACAGAAATAAAAAACAGTCCTCCCTATATTCTCTTTTCGTCCAACCCGATCCATAATCTGTCTTTCATATTAGCAGACAAACCCAAAGCAGAGACTGGATATTAAAAATCTCACCTGAGAGACACAGCAACCGAGACAGTGTTGAGGGAATACAACATGACAACAGACACCATTTCTGTCTAATCCAACCAATATGATTGTCTGACTAAAATTATTAAAATAAGAAAACCATGGGATAGTGTATGTGAGAGAAAGAAAGAGAGAGAGAGAGAGAGAGAGAGAGAGAGAGAGAGAGAGAGAGAGAGAGAGAGAGAGAGAGAGAGCTGTGTGGAACAGCTGTATGAGACCATCTGATCTGATCTGATCTCCCTCTCCCCTCATTCTCATGTGAAATGACATGCTGCTACTGCTGCATCCCCATCTCTCCCCCCCTCTCTCCCCCTCTCTCTCGCCTTCTCTCTCCCCCTCTCTCTCCCCCTCTCTCTCCCCTTCTCTCTCCCCTCTCTCTCCTCTGTCCTGATCTCTTTTCCCCCCCTTTCCTTCTCTCCTATCACCTCTGTCTTCTCCCCCTCTTGTCTCCTTCTTCACTCCCACTTAGCCTATTCTCTCTCTCTCTCTCTCTCTCTCTCTCTCTCTCTCTCTCTCTCTCTCTCTCTCTCTCTCTCTCTCTCTCTCTCTCTCTCTCTCTCTCTCTCTCTCTCTCTCTCTCTCTCTCTCTCTCTCTCTCTCTCTCTATCTCTCTCTCTCTCTCTCTCTCTCTCTCTCTCTCTCACTCTCATCTCTTCTGACCTTTTTCTACCCACCACCATCACTCTATCACCTCTCTCTTTTTCTGGATGGGATGTGATTGGAGCAGAGCTGAGGCTAGGTACAGTTAGGGGATAGACAGAGAAAGGGTGACAGACTGACTGACTGACAGACATACATGCATACAGACAGACATACGGAGACTGACGGACAGACGGAGAGGCAGATTTTCCCAAAATATCACCAACATGTATCCTGCCCCACAGGAGGATCCAGCGTGCTTGACCATATATACACAAACATCCGTGACACGTACAAAGCCATCCCCCGCCCCCACTTCGGCCAATCAGATCACGTCTCTCTGTTCTTACTCCCCACCTAAAATCAGCAATTCTAGAGGGAGCCTCCAACACAGAGAATAGTGAGGCGCTGGACAGAGGAGGCAGACTCAATGCTTCAGGACAGTTTTGAGAATACTGATTGGATTATTTTCAAAGATTCATCCACTCAGGACTCATCCATCCACATTGAAGACTATACATCGTCAGTCACAGGCTTCATCAGGAAATGTGTTGATGATGTTGTACCCACAATAACAATCCGGACAAACCCCAACCAAAAACCCTGGATGAACGGAGACATCCGTACAATGCTGAGAGCCCGTACTGCAGCATTCAATGTCAGCAGAATGAACCCCAATGACTATGTGGTGCCCGACGCTTACAAGGCAAGCAGGTACGAGCTCCGCAAATCCATTAGCAAAAAGACAATACAGACTCAATCTTGAATTGATGTTCAACAACTCAGACTCGCGACGCATGTGGCAAGGACTACAGACTATCACAGACTATAAAGGCAAATCCAGCTGCCCACTAAAGCCTCCCTCCTAGACGAGCTTAACACATTCTACGCTCGCTTCGAGGCAGGCAATACAGAGCCACCCAGGAAGAATCTCGCTGCTCCGGACGACCAGGTGCTTTCACTCTCCGAGGCTGAAGTGAGAAAAACTCTCAAAAGAGTCACGAAGCCGGCCGCGTCCTCAGAGTGTGTACTGACATCTTCAACCTGTCCCAGGCTGTAGTCCCCACCTGCTTTAAGGAGACCGCCATCGTCCCAGTGCCAAGAAAAACAAGGTGACATGCCCAAATGACTATTGCCCCGTCGCTCTCACCTACATCAGGAAGCGCTTGGAGAGGCTGGTCATGACCCACATCGAGGGCAGCATACCAGGCTCACTGGACCCACTCCAATCTGCCCACCGCTCCAACAGATCCACAGAAGATGCCATTTCCATCGCTATTAACACGGCCGTAGCACACCCGGACCAGAGGAACAGTTATGTGAGAATGCTGTTCATCGACTACAGTTCAGCATTCAACACTGTTGTTCCCTCCAAGCTGGACACCAAGCTCAGAGCCCCTGGGTCTGGACACCACCCTCTGCAACTGGGATCCTGGACTTCCTGACGGGCAGACCGCTGACTCTTAACACGCCCCCCCCCCCCCCCCCCCAAAGGTGTGTCCTCAGTCCTCTGCTGTACTCCCTGTTCACCCACGACCGCGTGGCTTTGCACGACACCAATTACATCATCAAGTTTGATGACGACACCACGATTGTAGGCCTGATAACCGACAATGACGAGTCAGCCTTTTGGGAGGAGGAAAGGGAACTTGCATTGTGGTGTCATGACAACAACCTTTCCCTCAATGTAAGCAAAACAAAATAGTTTTTTGACGTCAGGAAGCAGTGGAGGAAACATGCCCCGATCCACATCAACGGGACTGCAGTAGAGAGAGTCAGCAGTTTTAAATTCCTCGGGTGTCCACATCACTGAGGACTTGTCATGGACCAACACCACCACTCTTGTCAAGAGGGTGCAACAGCGTCTCTACTTCCTAAGGCGGCAGAAGAAGTTCAGCATGCCGCCCCGGGTCCTCTCCAAATACTACCGCTGCACCATCTAGACAATCATGACCTGTTGCTTCACGGCCTGGTACGGGAATAACGTTCATGACCGCAAGCCCCTCCAGCGGGTGGTGAAGATGGCCCAGTACATCACTGGGACCGTAATCCCACCCATCCAGGACATCACTGGGACCGTGCTCCCACCCATCCAGGATATCTACTCGAAACGGTGCCTGAGGAAGGTTCGCAGAATCATCAAGGACCCCACACACCCCAGCCACGATCTGTTCACTCCCTTACTGTAGGGCAGACGGTATCGGAGCATGAGGTCTGATACCAACAGACTCAGAGACGCTCAGAGACACTTGAACTTGACTGACCACCTGCTCTGATTCTCAGCAACGTTGCCAAATTTGCTTTTTTTAAGGATAAAGCTATGGTGAAAAGCCTAGGAAAAAGACTTGCTGGCACGAAAATAGGCATGACTGATCAGTTCCCGAGGGAGATTGTAGAAAGGCGCAAAGTTCTGTATCCAATCTTCAAGGAAAACAGATTAAAAGGGAAACGTGTTGCACTAGTGGTGGATAAATTATATATTGACAACCAAATGTTCAGAGACACAAAGACTACTCCATGGCTATTCTAAAAGTTGTAATAGAGGAGTCAAATATTGGAGCACCTGATACTAGCAATGATAGGGATTGTAATATTAAATAACATTTATAGTAAGTATAGTATTTTATAAAAGGATAAAACGATATAACAAGCAGAATAATACATCTTATAATACAAATAATTAGAACATGGCTTTTTTGGCGGGAGGTTGTTGTTTTGGCGGATGGTTGTTGTGGTTGGTCCTGTGTTCTCTCTGGCGTCCTTTCCCCCTTGAGGCAGATGTGGATGCGGGTGCGTTTGCATGCTCGGCCCATTTCTTCCGCAGTCAACCATGTGGTGTGCATTTTTGTGTTTGAAAAGGTGCGGCGTTAAGTGAGTGAGAGGGGAAATGGTTGCATATCCCAGAGCCGACCGGGGGTCTATGAGCAGGGGTAGTGAGAGAGAGAGCTTTCAATTTTGTGTATATGAGGGATATACATTTTTAAATATAGTATACATCTAATCTAATTTTTCATTGTCCTATCATGATGGAAAGATCCCTAACCCTATAACCTGGACACCCAACTGAGCAACCCATACACCAAAGAGAAGTTCCCATCTCTTTTATGGACCTGCTGTGAATATGCAGCCTAAACAGAGAAATAAATGCGGTCAGAGACCTACTTGAGCAGCACCGCCCCCTTAAGATTCTGAGCCTGCCTGGCAGGGTTGGTCCTACAAAGCCAGAGCCCCCTGATGGGAGAGCATAATATACAAGGACATTCTCAAAGCTGCTAATGAGAACCTTTACGACCTTTTTACCTAGCCGGTGGGGATTCCGGTGGGGTACGCCCACCCAGGTAGTGGCAGTGCTGGCAACACTGGCTGCAGTAACCCATGGGGAGGGGGTCACACTCGGACAATCAGAAAGGGGGTTTATCATTGTGGCCCAGGTGGCACAAAATAATCAAAGGTCTGACCGCATGGAGATGCTTGGGAAAATGGTTACAACAGGGGATCAGAGTGTTTGTGTCTCAGGTGAAGAGGGTGGATCTGATCTCCATCACCTAGGACTTGACATAGATTAAGTAGATTAATCAAATCTCACATTGTTATCAATTTCTGCTCAATCTGCATGCTTTCTCAATCAGCTTTAACTGTATGTGCACTCGTAAATCAAGTTATTTCTCGAGTTGGGCTCTGGGATATAACAGCTGTTGAGTATCTGATTTTATGGTGGATTGTGGAGGAGGGGGGTTGAGTGTGTTGGAGTATGTGAGTATGTGCGTGTGTGCTTGTCTGGCATCTGTTGTGGGGGGGTGGGGATGTTGGGGGGGAGGGTATGGGATGGACCGCGGGGATTATTTGCTAGGATAATAATTGCTTGTCAATGAATTAAGTGTAATACAATGGCAATCCGGGTTATATGTTGGAATCCTACGCGTGAACTGCCGACATTATTACGCATATTAATTGATAATGATGGAAAATAGGATATGCATAATTAAATAAATAATATATATATATATATATATATATATATATATATATATATATATATATTATATATATATATATATATATATATATATGTAGAGGTGAAAGCATTGGAAATGCTTTTGGCAGTTAATCTGCTTCTGTTTTGTGGGTGCCACTGTGTGCTGTTTTCGATGGATGGGTCCTGGCCTCTCGGGGCCTTAGGGATCCGGAGGTACGTGGGTGGGATGTCGATCACTTGGATGACGGCTCAACTTGGAATGGGCAGGGGCTTTAGCGGGGGAATTAGTGGAGAACAATTGAAGGGTTACTCCGTAGCAATGCAAATATCATGGTACAGCTATATGGACACTCAATCATTACGCTATTTTTTATTGGTAAATGTACAAACATATAAAATGATAAATAGACTTGAAACTTGTATCTCATTATGGTGTATGGTGAAATAAGTATAGCCAGTTATAATTGTAATGGCTTAGCTGATAATAACAAAAGAAGAACAATATTTACATGGCTCAAAGAGAAGGAATATAATATCTATTGTATACAGGAAACTCATTCAACAATTCGAGATGAAGTAGCGTGGAAAAAAGAATGGGGGGGAAATATACTTCTCCCATGGGCAAAGAAATTCAAAAGGGGTGATGATATTAATTAATAGTAATTTCGATCCGAATGTGCAAATTGTCCAAATAGATACGCAAGGCAGATGGATTATTTTAAATATGTTATTGGACCATAAACAGATATGGCTCATTAACCTTTACGGACCAAATAATGATGATCCACAATTCTTTGACAATATATATAATACATTATCAAGCCTGCAAGCAACTCAAGACAATATTATTATGGTGGGGGATTATAATACTGTTTTAAATAGCTCAATGGACCGTAAAGGAAATCACACCACAAACAATCACCCACATGCTCTTAAGGAAATCGTGAATGTCATGGATACATTAGAACTAGTAGATATATGGAGGCTTAAATATACTGATCTAGTGAGATATACATGGCGGAGACTGAATCAAGCTAGTCGTCTTGACTTCTTTCTTATCTCATTCTCGTTGGCACCAAAAGTAAAAAAAGTGTTGATAGGGGACAGAATGCGGTCGGACCATCATATAATAGGCATATACATTACTCTTACTGAATTTCCACGTGGGCGAGGATATTGGAAATGTAATCAAAGCCTATTGGATGATAATTTATTCATAATTAGAACAAAGGAATTTATAACTGACTTTTTCCAACATAACATAGGTACAGCGAATCCCCTTATTGTATGGGACACCTTTAAATGTGCCTTTAGAGGCCATGCAATTCAGTACTCATCTTGAAAACAAAAGCAATTTAGGTCAAAAGAGTTTATACTAAGAAAGGAAATAGAAAGTCTAACAGAACAGATAGATGGCAATAAAAACTGTAACATAGAAGCTCAGAATTAATTAGAGGAAAAACAAAAAGAAATTGAGAAACTTATTCAAGAAAGATCAAATGTAATATATTATAAAAATAAAGCAAACTGGATGGAATATGGGGAAAAATGCACAAAATTCTTTTTTAATCTTCAACATAGGAATGCTACCAAAAAGAACTTAATGAAACTGGTTACAATTGACGGAGTCACCCATAATTCACCAAATGATATTTTGAAGGAAGAAACAAAGTACTTTAAGCATATGTTTTCTTTTCAGTCGCCTCCATCTCCTCTAACTGAAGCTAATTGTAGAGATTTTTTTTCTATTGATAATGTCAAATTAACAGCCACACAGAAAGACTCATGTGAAGGTGAAATTACAGAGGAGGAACTTCTGGATGCAATTAAAGACTTTAAGTCCGGGAAAACTCCAGGGTTGGATGGCATACCAGTCGAGGTATACCAAACCTTTTTTGATATACTAAGCGGACCGTTATTAGCATGTTTTAACCACTCCTATGTAAATGGTAGATTATCTGACACTCAAGAAGAAGGTCTGATCTCATTACTACTGAAACAGGATACAAGTGGAAAATATAAAGATCCAGTCCATTTACAAAATTGGAGGCCCGTTACACTTCAGTGTTGTGATGCAAAAATCCTAGCAAAATGTATAGCGCATAGAATTAAAAAGGTATTGTCGGATATTATTCATTCTAATCAGACAGGTTTTTTACATGGAAGATACATTGGAGATAATATAAGGCAAGTATTGGAAACAATAGAACACTATGGAAAATATGGGAAACCAGGCCTGCTATTCATAGCAGACTTCGAAAAGGCATTTGATAAAGTTCGACTGGGGTTTATATATAAATGCCTGGAGCATTTCAATTTTGGAGAATCTCTTATAAAATGGGTCAAAATCATGTATAGTAACCCTAGGTGTAAAATATTAAATAATGGCTATTTCTCAGAAAGTTTTAAACTGTCAAGAGGAGTGAAACAAGGATGTCCACTATCGGCATATCGATTTATTGTGGCCATCGAGATGTTAGCTATTAAAATCAGATCCAATAATAATATCAGAGGATTAGAAATACAGGTTTTAAAAACAAAAGTGTCATTGTACGCTGATGATTCATGTTTTCTTTTAAATCCACAACTAGAATCCCTCCACAGCCTCATAGAGGATCTAGATACATTTTCTAACCTCTCTGGATTACAACCAAATTATGACAAATTACATATTGGATCACTAAAAAATACAATTTTTACATTACCATGTAGTTTACCAATAAAATGGTCTGATGGTGATGTGGATATACTCGGAATACATATCCCAAAGGAAATAAATGATCTCACTTCAATAAATTTTAATAGAAAGTTAGCAAAAATTGATAAGATCTTACTACCATGGAAAGGAAAATACCTGTCAATTTGTGGAAAAATCACCCTGATTAACTCTTTAGTATTATCCCAGTTTACCTATTTGCTTATGGTCTTGCCTACGCCTAGCTAACAGTTTTTTAAATTATATGAGAAAAAAATATTAAATTTTATTTGGAACGGCAAGCCAGACAAAATTAAAAGAGCATATTTATATAATGAATATGAATTCGGAGGACAGAAATTATTAAATATTAAAGCATTAGACCTATCACTAAAAGCTTCAGTCATACAAAAGTTATACTTAAATCCGAACTGGTTCTCAAGCAAATTAGTAAGATTGTCTCACCCAATGTTCAAGAAAGGCCTTTTTCCCTTTATTCAGATTACAACCTCTCACTTTCAGTTATTTGAAAAGGAAATAATCTCCCAAATGTCACTATTTCTAAAACAAGCCTTAGAAAGTTGGTTGCAATTTCAATGTAATCCTCCAGAAACGACAGAACAAATAATGCAACAAATATTGTGGTTAAATTCAAATATACTAATTGACAAAAAACCTTTATTTTTTGACAGATTGTTTAAAAAAGGTATAATCTTCGTAAATTATATCATCGGTAGGACTGGTGGAGTTATGTCACACATGCAGCTAACAAAAACATATGGAAATGTCTGCTCTACCCAAAATTACAACCAAATAATTGCAGCCTCACCGCAAAAGTGGAAGAGGAAAGTGGAAAGGGGAGAAAGTAAGGAACTTGTCTGTCGGCCTTGCATTAAAGAACATAATTGGTTAAGGAAAACTGTGATAAATAAAAAAGTATATCAGTTTCACTTAAGGACCAAAGGATTGACAGCCGTCCCATATAGATTACAAAATAGTTGGGAAGAGATCTTTGACGTACCGATCCCATGGCATAGTGTTTATGAACTGACACGCAAAACGACACCGGATTCAAAAATTAGAATCTTTCAATTTAAATTATTATATAACATTCTTGCTACCAATAGAATGTTATTTATATGGGGGATACAATCTTCCCAGCTCTGCAGGTTTTGCTGTGAAGAGACAGAATCATTAGATCATTTGTTTTGGTTCTGTCCATTTGTAGCTTGTTTTTGGACACAGGTCCAGGAATGGCTAAAGGATTGCAATATTTACCTGGAACTAACCTTGCAGATAGCATTACTGGGTGATCTGAAAAGTCATAGTCAATCAATCAATAATATAATAATACTTTTAGCAAAAATGTTTATGTTTAATTCACAATCTGTAGAAGCAATGAGAATAGAAAGGTTCAGAATTTTTGTAAAACATCACAGTACGGTTGAAATATATATGGCAAATAGAAATCCTTTATGGATGGTGTTAAGTGATAGATGGGAGGTATTGAATAGAGTTGAAGGATGGGACTAATAACAAATAACAACAAATAATAACAAAGATAGCTAATAATGTAAGCATACTGTGTCCATAATAAGTATATAGGTTGTATGTTGGGAGCTTTTGGGAAGGAGTTAAAAAGATATGCCATATAGAAGCAAACCGGATGGACACCATGAAAATGATCGGAGAGGTTGAGAGTAGAAGAAGTTCAGGAGCAAAAAAATAAATATATATATATAATATAATTATTGTAAAATTAACTCTGTCCATAAGGTGTAGATAGTAAGTATAGACCGGAAGTAGAGGCCTGGGCATTGTTGTTCACTAATTTACTCCAAGTAGGGAAAGGATGGTGGGGTTGAAAAGTAATAAAGGGGAGTATATATATAAAAAATAAAAATAAACATGGGGGATTGGAAGTGATGCAGACAATTACATTGATAGAAGATACAATCTATCTGCAATAGTAAGCTGATCCATTCCCCCCGAAAATAAATAAATAATAATAATAATAATAATAAAAAAACGTTTAAAAAAAATTAAAAAATAAAAAATAAAACATGCACTCACTCTTGCACACACCCACACAGACGTACACACACACATACACACTCACACACACATCACAACCGCTGCTACCAGACTCTTATTATACTGCTCGGTTTAAATACTTACACCCATCCCCCCCCTTTCCCAAAACATGTAAATATTGGACTATAAATTGTCTTCCTGTATTGATGCTAAAACATTTATGCTATTCTACTGAGCTATTTACTTAATGTTCATATTCTTATATTTTATTATTTCTCGTTGTTGTTGCATTGTCCAGAAGGATCCTGCAAGTTGTTGGACGGTGTATACCATATGTATTACATATGAAACTTGAATACAATAAAACTTGAAACTTGAACTTGCAGGCAGGCAAGTAGAAAGGCAGGCAGGAAAGCGCACTGCAGCATCAGTATTCACCTCATTTGGCATTTTTCCTAATTTGTTGCCTTACAACCTGTAATTAAAATTGATTTTTGGGGGGTTTGTATCATTTGATTTACACAACATGCCTACCATTTTGAAGATGCTAAATAATTTTTGGGGCTGAAACAAACAAGAAATAAGACAAAAAAACTGAAAACTTGAGCGTGCATAACTATTCACCCCCCCAAAGTCAATACTTTGTAGAGCCACCTTTTGCAGCAATTACAGCTACAAGTCTCTTGGGGTATGTCTCTATAACCTTGGCACATCTAGCCACTGGGATGTTTGCCCATTCTTCAAGGAAAAACTGCTCCAGCTCCTTCAAGTTGGATGGGTTCCGCTGGTGTACAGTAATCTTTAAGTCATACCACAGATTCTCAATTGGATTGAAGTCTGGGCTTTGACTAGGCTATTCCAAGACATTTAAATGTTTCCCCTTAAACCACTCGAGTTTTGCTTTAGCAGTATGCTTAGGGTCATTGTCCTGCTGGAAGGTGAGCCTCCATCCCAGTCTCAAATATCTAGAAGACTGAAACAGGTTTCCCTCAAGAATTTCCCTGTATTTAGCGCCATCCATCATTCCTTAAATTCTGACCAGTTTCCCAATCCCTGCCGATGAAAAACATCCCCGCAGCATGATGCTGCCACCACCATGCTTCACTCTGGGGATGGTGTTCTCGGGGTGATGAGAGGTGTTGGGTTTGCGCCAGACATAGCGTTTTCCTTGATGGCCAAAAAGCTAAATTTTTGGAGAGGAGAGGAGAGGGGAGGAGAGGGGTGGGGAGGAGATGGGAGGGGAATGATGGGAGGAGAGGAGAGGGGAGGAGAGGAGAGAGGAGGAGAGGAGAAAGCTACTGAACTTCAAAGCTACCGCATTCCAACCCTGTGCAGGTTCGTAATGATACCCATCGAACCATAACAATCTATCTACTGGTTATAGGGGGCCATTTGGGAATCACCCATCGTTTCTCTTAATAGTTACTGATTGAGACTATTCAGCTGCAATCAATTTAGGGGAGAGTGGGGTGAGTTGAGTAAAGGGGTAAGTGGAGCCACCCGTGCTTCTAGGAAGCCATTCACAAAATGTATAATTTTACCAAATATTTAGGAAGAGGTCATCATTTCATGAAAAAACAGTGGTGAGCAAATTATTTTCATGAAGTCAAATGAATTCATTGTGTTAGAGGTTTCATTTTTTTAGTAATTTAGCAGACGCTATTATCCAGAGCGACTTACAGTTAGTGAACGCATACATACATTTTTTTTCATACTGGTCCCCCGTGGGAAACGAACCCACAACCCTGGTGTTGCAAACGCCACGCTCTACCAACTGAGCTACACGGGACATGACGTATGTATCTAAAACAAAGAATGTTATATCCATCAGTTGTATACTATACATGTTAATTAATTAGTCATTTAGCAGACGCTCTTATCCAGAGCGACTTACAGGAGCTATTAGGGTTAAGTGCCTTGCTCAAGGGCACATCGACAGATTTTATACCTAGTTGGCTAAGGGATTAGAACCAGAGACCTTTCGGTTACTGGCACAACGCTCTTAACCACTAAGCTACCTGCCGCCCCATTATCGCTGAGATATGTGCCCGGACGATTTTCACGGAATAATACTGCAACTAGTTAGCGAGCTGAATAAACTAAGTTAGTCTATTCCTAGAAAACATTGAACCGCTGTAGTTTACAACAATTATAGTTTCTGAGGTGGAAGTTGGGAGAGTTATATTTGGGAGTTGTGGTGAGGGAGGCCCCGCTCTCTCCTTTCCCAGATGTTTAGTTCATTTCATTCCGATCTCCTCTGCATTATTGTAGCCATCTGCTGCAGCCTGTCAACTATGCCTCTGCCTATCCCTGTTCTCTCCTCTCCGCACAGGCTACACAAACGCCTCACACCGCGTGGCTGCTGCCTCTCTAACCTGGTGGTCCCTGCACGCACCACCCACGTGGAGTTCCAGGTCTCAGGCAGCCTCTGGAACTGCCGTTCTGCTGCCAACAAGGCAGAGTTCTTCTCAGCCTATGCTACCCTCCAGTCCCTCGACTTCTTGGCGCTGACGGAAACATGGATTACCACTGAAAACACTGCTACTCCTACTGCTCTCTCCTCGTCTGACCATGTGTTCTCGCATACCCCGAGAGCATCTGGTCAGCGGGGTGGTGGCACAGGAATCCTCATCTCTCCCAAATGGACATTCTCAATTTTTCCCCTGACCCATCTGTCTATCTCCTCATTTGAATGCCATGCTGTCACAGTCACTAGCCCATTTAAGCTTAATATCCTTGTCATCTATCGCCCTCCAGGTTCCCTTGGAGAGTTCATCAATGAGTTTGACACCTTGATAAGTTATTATTATTATTATTATTATTATTATTATTATTATTATTATTATTATTATTATTATTATTATTATTATTATTATTATAAGCTCCTTTCCTGAGGATGGCTCACCCCTCACAGTTCTGGGGGATTTCAACCTCCCTACGTCTACATTTGACTCATTTCTCTCTGCCTCCTTCTTTCCACTCCTCTCCTCTTTTGACCTCACCCTCTCACCGTCCCCCCCTACTCACAAGGCAGGCAATACGCTTGACCTCATCTTTACTAGATGCTGTTGTTCTACTATTCTCACTGCAAGTCCCCTCCATGTCTCCGACCACCACTTTGTATCCTTTTCTCTCTCCCTCTCCTCCAACACTACTCAGTCTGCCCCTACACAGATGGTAATGCGCCGTCGCAACCTTCGCTCTCTCAATCACGCTACTCTCTCCTCTTCCATCCTATCATCTCTTCCCTCTGCTCAATCCTTCTCCCTCCAATCTCCTGATTCTGCCTCCTCAACCCTCCTCTCCTCCCTTTCTGCATCCTTTGACTCTTTATGTCCCCTATCCTCCCGGCCGGCTCGGTCCTCCCCTCCAGCTCCGTGGCTTGATGACTCATTGCGAGCTCACAGAACAGAGCTCCGGGCAGCTGAGCGGAAATGGAAGAAAACTAGACTCCCTGCGGACCTGGCATCTTTTCACTCCCTCCTCTCTACATTTTCTTCCTCTGTTTCTGCTGCTAAGGCCACTTTCTACCACTCTAAATTCCAAGCATCTGCCTCTAACCCTAGGAAGCTCTTTGCCACATTCTCCTCCCTGCTGAATCCTCCTCCCCCCTCCCCCCTCCCTCTCTGTGGATGACTTCGTCAACCATTTTGAAAAGAAGGTTGACGACATCCGATCCTCGTTTGTTAAGTCAAATGACACTGCTGGTCCTGCTCACACTGCCCTACCCTATGCTTTGACTTCTTTCTCCCCTCTCTCTCCAGATAAAATCTTGCGACTTGTGACGGCAGGCCGCCCAACAACCTGCCCGCTTGACCCTATCCCCTCCTCTCTTCTCCAGACCATCTCCGGTGACCTTCTCCCTTACCTCACCTCGCTGATCAACTCATCCTTGACCGCTGGCTATGTCCCTTCCGTCTTCAAGAGAGCGAGAGTTGCACCCCTTCTCAAAAAACCAACACTCGATCCCTCTGATGTCAACAACTACAGACCAGTATCCCTTCTTTCTTTTCTCTCCAAAACTATTGAGCGTGCCGTCTTTAGCCAACTCTCTTGCTATCTCTCTCAGAATGACCTTCTTGATCCAAACCAGTCAGGTTTCAAGACTGGTCATTCAACTGAGACTGCTCTTCTCTGTGTCACGGAGGCTCTCTGCACTGCTAAAGCTAACTCTCTCTCCTCTGCTCTTGTCCTTCTAGACCTGTCTGCTGCCTTTGATACTGTGAACCATCAGATCCTCCTCTCCATCCTCTCCGAGCTGGGCATCTCCGGCGCGGCTCACTCTTTGATTGCGTCCTACCTGACCGGTCACTCCTACCAAGTGGCGTGGCGAGAAGCTGTCTCCGCACCACGTGCTCTCACCACTGGTGTCCCCCAGGGCTCAGTTCTAGGCCCTCTCCTATTCTCGCTATACACCAAGTCACTTGGCTCTGTCATATCCTCACATGGCCTCTCCTATCACTGCTACGCTGATGACACACAACTAATCTTCTCCTTTCCCCCTTCTGATAACCAGGTGGCGAATCGCATCTCTGCATGTCTGGCAGACATATCAGTATGGATGACGGATCACCACCTCAAGCTGAACCTTGGCAAGACGGAGCTGCTCTTCCTCCCGGGGAAGGACTGCCTGTTCCATGATCTCGCCATCACGGTTGACAACTCCGTTGTGTCCACCTCCCAGAGTGCGAAGAGCCTTGGCGTGACCCTGGACAACACCCTGTCGTTCTCCGCTAACATCAAGGCGGTGACCCGATCCTGTAGGTTCATGCTCTACAACATTCGGAGAGTACGACCCTGCCT
This sequence comes from Coregonus lavaretus, assembly GCF_964263955.1. Taxonomy (NCBI): domain Eukaryota; kingdom Metazoa; phylum Chordata; class Actinopteri; order Salmoniformes; family Salmonidae; genus Coregonus; species Coregonus lavaretus. Next base: position 22,748 of record NW_028162315.1, on the reverse strand, counting down.
TACACAGGAAGCGGCACAGGTCCTAATCCAGGCACTTGTCATCTCCCGTCTGGATTACTGCAACTCGCTGTTGGCTGGGCTCCCTGCCTGTGCCATTAAACCCCTACAACTCATCCAGAATGCCGCAGCCCGTCTGGTGTTCAACCTTCCCAAGTTCTCTCACGTCACCCCGCTCCTCCGCACAATCCACTGGCTTCCAGTTGAAGCTCGCATCTGCTACAAGACCATGGTGCTTGCCTACGGAGCTGTGAGGGGAACGGCACCTCCGTACCTTCAGGCTCTGATCAGTCCCTACACCCAAACGAGGGCATTGCGTTCATCCACCTCTGGCCTGCTGGCTCCCCTACCTCTGCGGAAGCATAGTTCCCGCTCAGCCCAGTCAAAACTGTTCGCTGCTCTGGCACCCCAATGGTGGAACAAGCTCCCTCACGACGCCAGGACAGCGGAGTCACTCATCACCTTCCGGAGACATTTGAAACCCCACCTCTTTAAGGAATACCTGGGATAGGATAAAGTGATCCTTCTACCCCCCCCCTTACCCCAACCCACCCCCCCCAAAAAAAAAATGGAAAAAAATGAAAAAAAAGATCAAAAGAAATAAAAAGTTGCTCTGGATAAGAGCGTCTGCTCAATGACGTAAATGTAAATGTAAATATGAGTTAACAACAGGGACAATGTTAAAAGTGTTAAAAGAAAAGTACAAAGTGTTTGTTAGGAGTAAAGCCTGTGTTACAAGTTGCTAACAATTAATTGTGATTGTGTTGAATTGTGTTTGAGAAATAGAGATAGACATGGTTTAAAAAAGGTAGTGGTAATATACAGAAATGTTTAGCAAGCCAAAGAACACCATCCCAACCGTGAAGCACGGGGGTGGCAGCATCATGCTGTGGGGGTGCTTTGCTGCAGGAGGCACTGGTGCACTTCTCAAAATAGATGGCATCATGAGGAAGGAAAATCATGTGGATATATTGAAGCAACATCTCAAGACATCAGTCAGGAAGTTAAAGCTTGGTCGCAAATGGGTCTTCCAAATGGACAATGACCCCAAGCATACTTCCAAAGTGGAGTTAAAAAGGCTTAAGGACAACAAAGTCAAGGTATTGGAGTGGCCATCACAAAGCCCTGACCTCAATCCTATAGAAAATTTGTGGGCAGAACTGAAAAAGCATGTGCGAGCAAGGAGGCCTACAAACCTGACTCAGTTACACCAGCTCTGTCAGGAGGAATGGGCCAAATTTCACCCAATTTATTGTGCGAAGCTTGTGGAAGGCTACCCGAAACGTTTGACCCCAGTTAAACAATTTAAAGGCAATGCTACCAAATACTAATTGAGTGTATGAAAACTTCAGACCCACTGGGAATGTGATGAAAGGAATAAAAGCTGAAATAAATCATTCTCTCTACTATTATTCTGACATTTCACATTCTTAAAATAAAGTGGTGATCCTAACTGACCTAAGACAGGGAATCTTTACCAGGATTAAATGTCAGGAATTGTGAAAAACTGAGTTTAAATGTATTTGACTAAGGTGTATGTAACCTCCGACTTCAACTGTACCTCCATCTCTCCAGTATCCCTGCACATTGAAATATGGTATTGAACTGCCCGATATATAGTATGCTTACTTACTTATTGTGATCTTCATATTTCTTCTTATGTCTTGTGTGTTATTTTTTTCTAGTATTACATTGTTATTGATTATTGCGTTGTTGGGTTTTGAATTTGCAATAAAAGGTATTTCACTGTACTTATGCATGTGACATTAAAACTTGAAACATGAAACTAACGATGCAGGAGTCTAAATGTCACGATTGCTTACAGACGGGACGGACCAAGGCGCAGCGTGATATGCGTAAATGTTTATTAAATATCAAACACAACGACAAAATAACAAACAAAACTAAACGTCCAAGGCAGCACAACACAACATACCTTAACACGGAACAAGATCACACAACTAACTAGTGCCAAATAGGCTGCCTAAGTACCGTCCCCAATCAGAGACAACGAGCGACAGCTGCCTCTGATTGGGAACCACACCGGCCAACATAGATCTAGACATACTAGATTCTACAACAATGAACAAACACAACAAGGAAAATCACACCCTGACTCAACAAATAAGAGTCATCAGAGTCAGGGCGTGACACTAAAACAACTTGCTTAGAAAAGGAAGCAGATAAATGACCCCTGTTTACAAAAGTTAGCTATAATGTTCACGATTAACAACAAAAAACGAATGGAATGTGTTAGCAAACATAAGCTAACGTTCGCAAACTATTTCCCTTGTTGAACGCACGCCAGTAATGGGGATGAAATGACGTTACCACAATAGTATCAAGACATGGTATCATAGAGTAATAAAAGCTGACTACTGAGTAATGTGTCGGTGTTGCTATCACAGACTAGAACATTTGTGATTCGTACTGGTCACGGTTCTCACACACTTCTGATGGGAACACCCAAAGGAGTGTGACATCGCTCTTTAATCTCCCCGGGAAGGGATTCTTCACACTCTGAATCAGTCAAACGCACACGCACACGCACGCAGAATAGTTATTATCACCACTCTGAGCCCACACCACTCTGAGCCCACACCACTCTGAACCCACACCACTCTGAGCCCACACCACTCTGAACCCACACCACTCTGAGCCCACACCACTCTGAGCCCACACCACTCTGAGCCCACACCACTCTGAGCCCACACCACTCTGAACCCACACCACTCTGAACCCACACCACTCTGAGCCCACACCACTCTGAGCCCACACCACTCTGAACCCACACCACTCTGAACCCACATCACTCTGAACCCACACCACTCTGAACCCACACCACTCTGAACCCACACCACTCTGAGCCCACACCACTCTGAGCCCACACCACTCTGAACCCACACCACTCTGAACCCACACCACTCTGAGCCCACACCACTCTGAGCCCACACCACTCTGAACCCACATCACTCTGAGCCCACACCACTCTGAACCCACACCACTCTGAGCCCACATCACTCTGAGCCCACACCACTCTGAGCCCACACCACTCTGAGCCCACACCACTCTGAACCCACACCACTCTGAGCCCACACCACTCTGAGCCCACACCACTCTGAGCCCACACCACTCTGAGCCCACACCACTCTGAACCCACACCACTCTGAACCCACACCACTCTGAGCCCACACCACTCTGAGCCCACACCACTCTGAGCCCACACCACTCTGAACCCACACCACTCTGAACCCACACCACTCTGAACCCACACCACTCTGAGCCCACACCACTCTGAGCCCACACCACTCTGAACCCACACCACTCTGAACCCACACCACTCTGAACCCACACCACTCTGAATCCACACCACTCTGAGCCCACACCACTCTGAACCCACACCACTCTGAACTCACACCACTCTGAGCCCACACCACTCTGAACCCACACCACTCTGAGCCCACACCACTCTGAGCCCACACCACTCTGAACCCACACCACTCTGAACCCACACCACTCTGAACCCTGTAGGGTCATAGGAATGATGGAACACTAGAGGGTAACTGGAAAATGGAACACTAGAGGGTCATTGGAATGATGGAACACTAGAGGGTCATTGGAATGATGGAACACTAGAGGGTCATTGGAATGATGGAACACTAGAGGGTCATTGGAATGATGGAACACTAGAGGGTCATTGGAATGATGGAACACTAGAGGGTCATTGGAATGATGGAACACTAGAGGGTCATTGGAATGATGGAACACTAGAGGGTCATTGGAATGATAGAACACTAGAGGGTCATTGGAATGATGGAACACTAGAGGGTCATTGGAATGATGGAACACTAGAGGGTCATTGGAATGATGGAACACTAGAGGGTCATTGGAATGATAGAACACTAGAGGGTCTTGGAATGATGGAACACTAGAGGGTCATTGGAATGATGGAACACTAGAGGGTCATTGGAATGATGGAACACTAGAGGGTCATTGGAATGATGGAACACTAGAGGGTCATTGGAATGATGGAACACTAGAGGGTCATTGGAATGATGGAACACTAGAGGGTCATTGGAATGATGGAACACTAGAGGGTCATTGGAATGATGGAACACTAGAGGGTCATTGGAATGATGGAACACTAGAGGGTCATTGGAATGATGGAACACTAGAGGGTCATTGGAATGATGGAACACTAGAGGGTCATTGGAATGATGGAACACTAGAGGGTCATTGGAATGATAGAACACTAGAGGGTCATTGGAATGATGGAACACTAGAGGGTCATTGGAATGATGGAACACTAGAGGGTCATTGGAATGATGGAACACTAGAGGGTCATTGGAATGATAGAACACTAGAGGGTCTTGGAATGATGGAACACTAGAGGGTCATTGGAATGATGGAACACTAGAGGGTCATTGGAATGATGGAACACTAGAGGGTCTTGGAATGATGGAACACTAGAGGGTCATTGGAATGATGGAACACTAGAGGGTCATTGGAATTTTTTATTTATTTATTTTATGTCATTTTTAGCAGACGCTCTTATCCACAGCGACTTACAGGAGCAATTAGGGTTAAGTGCCTTGCTCAAGGGCACATCGACAGAATTTTCACCTAGTCGGCTCGGGGATTAGAACCAGCGACCTTTCGGTTACTGGCACAACGCTCTTACCCACTAAGCTACCTGCCGCCCTGAATGATGGAACACTAGAGGGTCATTGGAATGATGGAACACTAGAGGGTCATTGGAATGATGGAACACAAGAGGGTCATTGGAATGATGGAACACTAGAGGGTCATTGGAATGATGGAACACTAGAGGGTCATTGGAATGATGGAACACTAGGTAGTTATAAATAAAATGTCACAATACGGTGTAGAGCGTTCAATTTGGCTGCTGGGGGGCAATGAGACCCCCAGCCCCACTAAAACTATTGACAAATACAAAATGTTTAATCGAAAATGTTTAGTTCTGACTGTGCTCTTCAAGAGGTGATGATATTACAACCAAAGAGTTAACATTTATTTAACAATCTCTTGAAACTGGCAAGCAGTTGTCAATGTTTTAAGCGAAGCTTGGGGTCTTCTTTTCCCCAAGCAGGCAAATCGAATGTTCTGCACCTTATTGTGACGATTTATTGATAACGACCTAGGTCATTGGGTAGTGACAGGGCTGTGTGCTGGGTCATTGGGTAGTGACAGGGCTGTGTGCTGGGTCATTGGGTAGTGACAGGGCTGTGTGCTGGGTCATTGGGTAGTGACAGGGCTGTGTGCTGGGTCATTGGGTAGTGACAGGGCTGTGTGCTGGGTCATTGGGTAGTGACGGGGCTGTGTGCTGGGTCATTGGGTAGTGACAGGGCTGTGTGCTGTGTCATTGTTAGTAACAGGGCTGTGTGCTGGGTCATTGTGTAGTGACATGGCTGTGTGCTGGGTCATTGGGTAGTGACAGGGCTCTGTGCTGGGTCATTGGGTAGTGACAGGGCTGTGTGCTGGGTCATTGTTAGTGACAGGGTTTTTGAGGGGGTGTGCTGGGTCACACTGCGTATACAGTGGGGAGAACAAGTATTTGATACACTGCCGATTTTGCAGGTTTTCCTACTTACAAAGCATGTAGAGGTCTGTAATTTTTATCATAGGTACACTTCAACTGTGAGAGACGGAATCTAAAACAAAAATCCAGAAAATCACATTGTATGATTTTTAAGTAATTAATTTGCATTTTATTGCATGACATAAGTATTTGATCACCTACCAACCAGTAAGAATTCCGTCTCTCACAGGCCTTTTAGTTTTTCTTTAAGAAGCCCTCCTGTTCTCCACTCATTACCTGTATTAACTGCACCTGTTTGAACTCGTTACCTGTATAAAAGACACCTGTCCACACACTCAATCAAACAGACTCCAACCTCTCCACAATGGCCAAGACCAGAGAGCTGTGTAAGGACATCAGTGATAAAATTGTAGACCTGCACAAGGCTGGGATGGGCTACAGGACAATAGGCAAGCAGCTTGGTGAGAAGGCAACAACTGTTGGTGCAATTATTAGAAAATTGAAGAAGTTCAAGATGACGGTCAATCACCCTCGGTCTGGGGCTCCATGCAAGATCTCACCTCGTGGGGCATCAATGATCATGAGGAAGGTGAGGGATCAGCCCAAAACTACACGGCAGGACCTGGTCAATGACCTGAAGAGAGCTGGGACCACAGTCTCAAAGAAAACCATTAGTAACACACTACGCCGTCATGGGATTAAAAATCCTGCAGCGCACGCAAGGTCCCCCTGCTCAAGCCAGCGCATGTCCAGGCCCGTCTGAAGTTTGCCAATGATCACTGGATGATCCAGAGGAGGAATGGGAGAAGGTCATGTGGTCTGATGAGACAAAAATAGAGCTTTTTGGTCTAAACTCCACTCGCCGTGTTTGGAGGAAGAAGAAGGATGAGTACAACCCCAAGAACACCATCCCAACCGTGAAGCATGGAGGTGGAAACATCATTCTTTGGGGATGCTTTTCTGCAAAGGGGACAGGACGACTGCACCGTATTGAGGGGAGGATGGATGGGGCCATGTATCGTGAGATCTTGGCCAACAACCTCCTTCCCTCAGTAAGAGCATTGAAGATGGGACGTGGCTGGGTCTTCCAACATGACAATGACCCGAAACACACAGCCAGGGCAACTAAGGAGTGGCTCCGTAAGAAGCATCTCAAGGTCCTGGAGTGGCCTAGCCAGTCTCCAGACCTGAACCCAATAGAACATCTTTGGAGGGAGCTGAAAGTCCATATTGCCCAGCGACAGCCCCGAAACCTGAAGGATCTGGAGAAGGTCTGTATGGAGGAGTGGGCCAAAATCCCTCCTGCAGTGTGTGCAAACTAGGTCAAGACCTACAGGAAACGTATGATCTCTGTACCAAATATTAAGTTCTGCTTTTCTGATGTATCAAATACTTATGTCATGCAATAAAATGCAAATTAATTACTTAAAAATCATACAATGTGATTTTCTGGAATTTTTTTCCGTCTCTCACAGTTGAAGTTTACCTATGATAAAAATTACAGACCTCTACATGCTTTGTAAGTAGGAAAACCTGCAAAATCGGCAGTGTATCAAATACTTGTTCTCCCCACTGTAGTGATGGCTGTTGATTGATGTCCGGTGTGGCCCAGTTGGTAGAGCGTGGTGCTTGCAGTGCCAGGGTTGTGGGTTAGATTCCCACGGGGGACCAAGTATGAAAAAGTAAGAAAATGAATGCATGCACTACTGTGCTGTAAGTCACTCTGGGTAAGACCGTCTGATAAATGACTCAAATGATGTGACGTTTCAATGGATGATTGTTCTCAGATGAGAATAAAAGCCTCTTCTGCTTGCTCTTTCTCTATTCCTATCTTTGTTTTCGGTCTCTCGCTCTCTCTCTCTCTCTCTCTCTCTCTCTCTCTCTCTCTCTCTCTCTCTCTCTCTCTCTCTCTCTCTCTCTCCCCCTTTGTTTGTTAGGTCAGTTCTCTGCCCTCTACATATCCCACTGCCTGCACCCTCTGTACTCCTCTCTCTCTCTGCCCTCTATATATCCCTCTGCCTGCACCCTTTGTATTCCTCTCTCTCTCTCTACCCTCCTATATATCCCTTTGCTAGCTTTTTCAAACAGAATTTTGCATCCTGTAGCACTAACTCCAAAAAGTGCTCCTCCCTGCTGCCCACTGCACTGAGGCTAGGAAAAACTGTCACCATCGATAAATCTACGATAATCGAGAATTTCAATAAGCATTTTGCTACGGCTGGCCATGCTTTCCACCTGGCAAACCAATCTCACACACCTTTCCACCTGCTACTCCGGCCACCAGCTCTGCCCCCCCCCCCCCTAACCTGTTTGTTAACTTGAAAGCCAAGTTAACAAACAGATCACCTTCCATTTCGAATCCCACCGTACCTTCTCCGCTATACAATCTGGTTTCCGAGCTGGTCATGGGTGCACCTCAGCTACGTTAAAGGTCCTAAACGATATTATAACCGCGATTGATAAAAGACAGTACTGTGCAGCTGTCTTCATCGACCTGGCCAAGGCTTTCGACTCTGTCAATCACCGCATTCTTATTGGCAGACTAAATAGCCTTGGTTTCTCAAATGACTGCCTCGCCTGGTTCACCAACTACTTCTCAGATAGAGTTCAATGTGTCAAATCGGAGGGCCTGTTGTCTAGACCTCTGGCTGTCTCTATGGGGGTGCCACAGGGTTCAATTCTCGGGCCGACTCTATTCTCTGTTTATATCAATGATGTCGCTCTTGCTGCTGGTGACTCTCAGATCCACCTCTACGCAGACGACAACATTTTGTATACATCTGGCCATTCATTAGACACTATATTAACAAACCTCTAAATGAGCTTCAATGCCATACAACACTCCTTCTGTAGCCTCCAACTGCTCTTAAACGCTAGTAAAACTAAATGCATGCTCTTCAAACGAACGCTGCTTGCACCCGCCTGCCCGACTAGAATCACTACTCTCGGCGGGTCTGACTTAGAATATGTGGACAACTACAAATACCTAGGTGTCTGATTAGACCGTAAACTCTCCTTCCAGACTCACATTAAGCATCTCCAATGCAAAGTTAAATCTAGAATCGGCTTCCTATTTCGCAACAAAGCCTCCTTCACTCATGCTGCCAAACATGCCCTCGTAAAACTGACTATCCTACCGATCCTTGACTTCATTGGCGATGTCATTTACAAAATAGCCTTCAACACTCTACTCAGCAAATTGGATGTAGTCTATCACAGTGCCATCCGTTTTGTCACCAAAGCCCCATATACTACCCACCATTGTGACCTGTACGCTCTCATTGGCTGGTCCTCACTACATATTCGTCACCAAACCCACTGGCTCCAGGTCATCTATTAATCACTGCTAGGCAAATCCCTGCCTTATCTTAGCTCATTGGTCACCATAGCAACACCCACCCGTAGTATGCGCTCCAGCAGGTATATCTCACTGGATATCCCCAAAGCCAACACCTCCTTTGGCCGCCATTCCTTCCAGTTCTCTGCTGCTAATGATTGGAACGAACTGCAAAAATCTCTGAAGCTGGAGACTCTTATCTCCCTCACTAACTTTAAGCATCAGTTGTCAGAGCAGCTTACCGATCACTGCACCTGTACACAGCCCATCTGTAATTAGCCCACTCAACTACCTCATCCCCATATTGTTATTTACAGTGGGGGAAAAAAGTATTTAGTCAGCCACCAATTGTGCAAGTTCTCCCACTTAAAAAGATGAGAGAGGCCTGTAATTTTCATCATAGGTACACGTCAACTATGACAGACAAAAAGAGATTTGTTTTTCCGGAAAATCACATTGTAGGATTTTTTATGAATTTATTTGCAAAATATGGTGGAAAATAAGTATTTGGTCAATAAAAAAAGTTTCTCAATACTTTGTTATATACCCTTTGTTGGCAATGACACAGGTCAAACGTTTTCTGTAAGTCTTCACAAGGTTTTCACACACTGTTGCTGGTATTTTGGCCCATTCCTCCATGCAGATCTCCTCTAGAGCAGTGATGTTTTGGGGCTGTCGCCGGGCAACACAGACTTTCAACTCCCTCCAAAGATTTTCTATGGGGTTGAGATCTGGAGACTGGCTAGGCCACTCCAGGACCTTGAAATGCTTCTTACGAAGCCACTCCTTCGTTGCCCGGGCGGTGTGTTTGGGATCATTGTCATGCTGAAAGACCCAGACACATTTCGTCTTCAATGTCCTTGCTGATGGAAGTAGGTTTTCACTCAAAATCTCACGATACATGGCCCCATTCATTCTTTCCTTTACACGGATCAGTCGTCCTGGTCCCTTTGCAGAAAAACAGCCCCAAAGCATGATGTTTCCACCCCCATGCTTCACAGTAGGTATGGTGTTCTTTGGATGCAACTCAGCATTCTTTGACCTCCAAACACGGCGAGTTGAGTTTTTACCAAAAAGTTATATTTTGGTTTCATCTGACCATATGACATTCTCCCAATCCTCTTCTGGATCATCCAAATGCACTCTAGCAAACTTCAGATGGGCCTGGACATGTACTGGCTTAAGCAGGGGGACACGTCTGGCACTGCAGGATTTGAGTCCCTGGTGGCGTAGTGTGTTAATGATGGTAGGCTTTGTTACTTTGGTCCCAGCTCTCTGCAGGTCATTCACTAGGTCCCCCCGTGTGGTTCTGGGATTTTTGCTCACCCCACGGGGTGAGATCTTGCGTGGAGCCCCAGATCGAGGGAGATTATCAGTGGTCTTGTATGTCTTCCATTTCCTAATAATTGCTCCCACAGTTGATTTCTTCAAACCAAGCTGCTTACCTATTGCAGATTCAGTCTTCCCAGCCTGGTGCAGGTCTACAAATTTGTTTCTGGTGTCCTTTGACAGCTCTTTGGTCTTGGCCATAGTGGAGTTTGGAGTGTGACTGTTTGAGGTTGTGGACAGGTGTCTTTTATACTGATAACAAGTTCAAACAGGTGCCATTAATACAGGTAACGAGTGGAGGACAGAGGAGCCTCTTAAAGAAGAAGTTACAGGTCTGTGAGAGCCAGAAATCTTGCTTGTTTGTAGGTGACCAAATACTTATTTTCCACCATAATTTGCAAATAAATTCATTAAAAATCCTACAATGTGATTTTCTGGATTTTTTTTCTCAATTTGTCTGTCATAGTTGACGTGTACCTATGATGAAAATTACAGGCCTCTCTCATCTTTTTAAGTGGGCGAACTTGCACAATTGGTGGCTGACTAAATACTTTTTTTCCCCACTGTATTTTGCTTATTTGCACCCCAGTATCTCTATTTGCACATCTTCTTCTGCACATCTATCACTCCAGTGTTAATACTAAATTGTAATTATTTTGCACTATAGCCTATTTATTGCCTTACCTCCATAACTTGTTACATTTGCACACACTGTATATAGATTTTCTATTGTGTTATTGACTGTATGTTTTGTTTTACCCCATATGTAACTCTGTGTTGTTGTTTTTATCACACTGCTTTGCTTTATTTTGGCCAGGTCGCAGTTGTAAATGAGAACGTGTTCTCAACTGGCTTACCTGGTTAAATAAAGGTGAAATAAAATAAATAAAATAATTTGTAAATAAGAATTTGTTCTTAACTGACTTGCCTCTTTAAATAAAATAATGAAGGCCTACCAAGAGGCAAAAGGCTTCTTGCGGGGACGGGGGCTGGGATTAAAAATAAAACAGTAGAACAAAATACACATCACGACAAGAGAGACACCACAGCACTGCATAAAGAAAGACCTAAGACAACAACATAGCATGGCAGCAACACATCACGACAAGAAAACAAAACTGGGGGGCAAAAATTATATTTGGGGGGTCCATGCCCAGCTTTTTCACCCCGTAGAGCCAGCTCTGTTGGGTGGACTCTGAGGTCTGAAGCTTTGAAATTCGATTTGGATTCGTCACCCACCCGTAGCCTACCGTAGGAGTGAACTGTCACTAAAAAAGACATCAGTGGTTCTGAATGTCTTAAATTGCTCTGTGAAAGAAATCTTGTTTCTGACTCTTCCAATCACTTTGAGCGTAACCAGATGGCAGAGAGAGACAGATATACAGAGGGTGGAGGCAGAGGAATATATAGGAGGGCAGAGAGAGAGAGGAGTACAGAGGGTGCAGGCAGAGGGATATGTAGGAGGGTAGAGAACTGAACTAACAAACAAAGGGGGAGAGAGAGAGAGAGAGAGAGAGAGAGAGAGAGAGAGAGAGAGAGAGAGAGAGAGAGAGAGAGAGAGATCCTAACTGATTGTGTATATTGGTTCCTGACTTCCCTGAAAAGTTGCATATCGCGGGGGCTGTTCGATGCTAATGTAGTACGCCACAGGATGTTTTTGTGCTGGTCAAGGGCAGTCAAGTCTGGGGTGAACCAGGGGCTATATCTGTTCTTAGTTCAACATTTTTGAATGGGCCATGCTTATTTAAGATGGAGAGGAAAGCACTTATAAAGAACAACCAGGCATCCTCTACTGACGGAATGAGGTCAATATCCATCCAGGATACCCGGGCAAGGTCAATTAGAAAGGCCTGCTCGCTGAAGTGTTTTAGGGAGCGTTTGACAGTGATGAGGGGTGGTCGTTTGACCGTGGACCCATTACGGACGCAGGCAATGAGGCAGTGATCGCTGAAATCCTGGTTGAAGACAGCAGAGGTGTATTTAGAGGGTATATTAGTCAGGATGATATCTATGAGGGTGCCCATGTTTACGGATTTAGGGTTGTACCTGGTAGGTTCGTTGATAATTTGTGTGAGATTGAGGGCATCTAGTTTAGATTGTAGGACGGCCGGGGTGTTAAGCATATCCCAGTTTAGGTCACCAAGCAGTACGAACTCTGAGGATAAATGGGGGGCAATCAATTCACATATGGTGTACAGAGCACAGCTGGGGGCTGAGGGGGGTCTGTAGCAAGCGGCAACAGTGATAGACTTATTTCTGGAGAGGTGGATTTTTAGAAGTAGAAGCTTAAACTGTTTGGGCACAGACCTGGATAGTATGATAGAGCTCTGCAGGCTATCTCTACAGTAGATTGCAACTCTGTCCCCTTTGGCAGTTCTATCTAGACAGAAAATGTTGTAGTTGGGGATGGACATTTCAGAGTTTTTGGTGCTTCCTAAGCCAAGATTCAGACACTGCAATGGACCTTGTGAAGATGCTGGAGGAAACAGGTACAAAAGTATCTATATCCACAGTAAAATGAGTCCTATATCGACATAACCTGAAAGGTCACTGAAAGGCCACTCAGCAAGGAAGAAGCCACTGCTCCAAAACCGCCACAAAAAAGCCAGACTACGGTTTGCAACTGCACATGGGGCAAAGTTCGTACTTTTTGTAGAAATGTCCTCTGGTCTGATGAAACAAAAATAGAATTGTTTGGCCATAATGACCATCGGTATGTTTGGAGGAAAAAGGGGCGGGCTTGCAAGCCGAAAAACACCATCACAACCGTGAAGCACGGGGGTGGCAGCATCATGCTGTGGGGGTGCTTTGCTGCAGGAGGGTCTGGTGCTCTTCACAAAATAGTTGGCATCATGAGGAAGGAAAATTATGTGGATATATTGAAGCAACATCTCAAGACATCAGCACCATCACAAAGCCCTGACCTCAATCCTATAGAAATTGTGTGGGCAGAACTGAAAAAGCGTGTGCGAGCAAGGAGGCCTACAAACCTGACTCAGTTACACCAGCTCTGTCAGGAGGAATGGGCCAAAATTCACCCAACTTATTGTGGGAAGCTTGTGGAAGGCTACCCGAAACGTTTGACTCAAGTTAAACAATTTAAAGGCAATTCCACCCAATACTAAATGAGTGTATGTAAACTTCTGACCCCACTGGGAATGTGATGAAAGAAATGAAAGCTGAAATAAATCATTCTCTCTACTATTATTCTGACATTTCACATTCTTAAAATAAAGTGGTGATCCTAATGGACCTAAGACAGGACGTTTTTACTAGGATTAAATGTCAGGAATTGTGAAAAACTGAGTTTAAATGTATTTGGCTAAGGTGTATGTAAACTTCCAACTTCAAATGTACACATGTAGATTTAAGTCATTTAGCAGACACTCTTATACATAGCGACTTACAATTAGTGTATTCATCTTAAGATAGCTAGGTGAGACAACACATCACAATCATAACAAGTAAATTTTTCCTTAACACAGTATTTATCAGCAAAGTCAGTGCTTTTTTTTAAGATGATGCGAGCTTCGACTGGAAGCCAGTGTAGTGTGTGGAGGAGCGGGGTCAATTTAGGAAGGTAGAAAACCAGGCGGCCTGCGGCATTCTGGATAAGTTGCAGGAGTTTGATGGCACAAGTGGGGAGCCCAACCAACAGAGAGTTGCAGTAGTCCAGATGGGGGATGACAAGTGCCTGGATTAGGACCTGTGCCGCTTCCTGTGTGAAGTAGGGTCGTAGTCTACGGTAGTTGTAGAGCAGTAACATGCAGGAGCTTGAGGTGGTGGGCCGTCATCCAAGCTGAGATGTCTGCCAGGCACACAGAAATGCGTGTTGCCACCTCGGTGTCAGAAGCGGGAAGGAGAAAAGTCACAGCAATGATAGGAGAGACCATGTGAGGATATGACGGAGCCGAGTGACTTGGTGTACAGAGAGAAGAGGAGAGGACCTAGAACCGAGCCCTGGGGGACACCAGTAGTGAGAGTACGTGGTGCAGACACAGATACTATCCACAACACCTGGTAGGAGCGACCTGCCAGGTAGGATGCAATCCAGGACTGTGCAGAGCCTGAGATGCCCAGCCCTGAGAGGGTGGAGAGGAGGATCAGCCCTGAGAGGGTGGAGAGGAGGATCTGATGGTTCACAGTGTCGAAGGCAGCGGATAGATCTAGGAGGATGAGAACAGAGGAGAGAGAGAGTCAGCTTTGGCAGAGCAGAGAGCCTCTGTGACACAAAGGAGAGCGGTCTTAGTTGAGTGAGCCATTTTGCGGCCTCGCCCCGTTGCACTCACTTCTGTCATCTTTGAGAGGCTAGTAAAGTACCATTTCATCTCCAACTTATCCGACACCCTCGAACCATTACAATTTGCATACCGCCTCAACAGATCCACGGACGACGCAATCGCCATTGCACTGCACACTGCCCTATCCCACCTGGACAATACGAATACCTATGTAAGAATGCTGTTCGCATGACTACAGCTCAGCTTTCAACACCATAGTAGCCTCATCACTAGGTTTAGGGCCCTGGGTCTGAACCCCTCCCTGTGCGACTGGGTCCTGGACTTTCTGACGGGCGGTGAAGATAGGAACCAACACCTCGTCTGCTAAATGGCATATTATTATTATTTATTATTATTATTATTATATTATGCTGATCCTCAACACGGGGGCTCCACAAGGGTGCGTGCTCAGCCCCCTCCAGTACTCCCTGTTCACCCATGACTGCGTGGCTATGCATGTCTCCAACTCAATTATCAAGTTTGCTGATGACACAACAGTGTTGGGCCTGATTACTAACAACGATGAGACAGCCTACAGGGAGGAGGTGAGAGACCTGGCAGAGTGGTGCCAGAAAAATAACCTCTCCCTCAACGTCAACAGAACGAAGGAACTTATCGTGGACCACAGGAGACAGCAGAGAGAGCACACCCCCATCCACATCGACGGGGCCACAGTGGAGACGGTCAAAAGCTTCAAGTTCCTCAGCGTGCACATCACTGAGGACCTCAAATGGTCCATTCACAC
>NW_028162315.1:0-2500 GCF_964263955.1 Coregonus lavaretus | reverse complement strand
ACCTGGGATAGGATAAAGTAATCCTTCTACCCCCCCCCCCCCCCCCCAAAAAAAAAAATTGTAAGTGGTTATCCCACTGGCTATAGGGTGAACGCACCAATTGGTGAGTCGCTCTGGATAAGAGCGTCTGCTAAATGACGTAAATGTGCCCTTGAGCAAGGCACTTAACCCTAATTGCTCCTGTGAGTCGCTCTGGATAAGAGCGTCTGCTAAATGACTAAATGTAAATGTAAATGTATGACCCCTGGCTTGTCAAGCAACATTCAAAGCTGGCTGTTCAACATGCAAAAAAGGAAGGGAGTTTGGACCGAAAAGACTGGAGGGAACGAAACTAGTAAAAGAGTGGGTGGAATGTACAGTAGCATCCTCTGCCTCCGACGTAAAAAAACAACGAAGAGCCCTCAGAAAAAAGGTTTTTGAACACGCCAAAACCAAGGCCCATTAGGCGGCAGCAAACATTCCAGACAAGGCCAAAGAAGACAACTTAACACAGGTTGTAGTTAACGCTCAAACAAACACATAGACGCTACAGCCAGAGTCTTCCGAACAGCTTACAAGGAGGCTAAATGTGACAGACCCCGCTCACGGTTTTGAGCAAGAAATTGGACTGTCGGGAGTTAAATGGACTTGACGTGGGGAGAATTCTCCATTCCAATGTTGCTTGCTCCGACATACAGCAGCATATTTAATCCAAAAATTAAGCGAAAACTATTTGAAAGAATAGTACAGTGCTCTTCCCAAAAATCAGCCTAATGCTCGACGAGGCTGCTAGTTTGAACAAAAAAAAAGAGTGCCTTGATTGTCTACGGCAGACATGGACGTACCAGAAAACATTTCTGTTGATCTTATGGAACTGGAGGATTTCATCTGCTGGGGGAATTGTCCGTATATATCTGTTATCTGCAGTAGAGGTTGTGAAGTTTACTGAGGACTTTCTCTCCAAAAACCGTCATTTGGAATTACGTTTGATGTTGCGTCTGTCACGCTGGGACGCAAGAGCGGAGTAGCAACAAGGATCCAGGCCCTCTTCCTAATATAACTGTTTTGGCACTGCTCGGCACACAGGCTTGAGCTCCCAGTAGGTGATGTGGTAAGAGAGATAGGAGCTATCAATCATTTAAAAATACTTATGGACAAGGTATATTCGCTTCATAGCGTGTCCAACAAAAAACCCGAATGGAGCTGAGGGAGTGCACAGGGAGGTTAGACATTCAGCTGTGCAACATCGGCAGGATTTTGGACTCTAGATGGGTGGCATCCGGTTTTAGAGCTGTAGAGTCTGTGTGGAAAAATTACCCGCTCTTCACACGCATTTCTCCCGCGATGGTGTGACCAGTAAGAGCTGTAGTGGCCTTGCCATGCGGATATCCTTGCATGCGTTTGTTAACAATCTAGGCCTTATGTGTGACGCACTTCAAGAACTATCTGAATTGTCACTCGAGCTCCAAAAGAGAGACTGCACAATTATTACTGCACACAGGGCAGTCACCAGGGAAGTGAGGGTTTTCAGTCACCAGGGAAGCGAGGGTTTTCAGTCACCAGGGAAGCGAGGGTTTTCAGTCACCAGGGAAGCGAGGGTTTTCAGTCACCAGGGAAGCGAGGGTTTTCAGTCACCAGGGAAGCGAGGGTTTTCAGTCACCAGGGAAGCGAGGGTTTTCAGTCACCAGGGAAGTGAGGGTTTTCAGTCACCAGGGAAGCGAGGGTGTTCAGTCACCAGGGAAGCGAGGGTTTTCAGTCACCAGGGAAGAGAGGGTGTTCAGTCACCAGGGAAGCGAGGGTTTTCAGTCACCAGGGAAGCGAGGGTTTTCAGTCACAAGGGAAGCGAGGGTGTTCAGTCACCAGGGAAGCGAGGGTTTTCAGTCACCAGAGAAGCGAGGGTGTTCAGTCACCAGGGAAGCGAGCGTTTTCAGTTACCAGGGAAGCGAGGGTGTTCAATCACCAGGGAAGCGAGGGTGTCAGTGCCATGGCAGAGCAGCCAGGCCGACACACACAAGTCAGCCAGAGAGGGATTCAGGAGAACTCTTTCCAAGGCGTCAAACTGAATGGTGGAAGACCCAGCGACAGAGTCCTTAATCAGAGGGAGTTTTTTTGAGAGCTTGGCGTGGAACATGGAGGCTAGAATGTTCTCTCAAGGAGGACGGGCGGTGGACAATACAGGATAGAGCCAGTTCATAGAGGAGCTGAAGGTGCTTTATGGAGGAGCACTGTATGGAGAAACAGTGATAGAATCTCTCTGCCAGAGGTTTGGCATTGACAGTCCACATACTATCATACGGGCCTACAGGCAGTACAGGGACACTGATGGTAATGATAAAGGAGACTTTCCAGAGGGACTAAAAGAGATGTTGATGGCAGTCAGCTCCACCTCATCTCCAGATGGACTTAAAGAGATGTTGATGGCGGTCAGCACCACCCTCATCTCCAGTGCAGAATGCAAGTGGGGATTTTCTCAAAATGAATCTGATTTGCACGTCAACCTGCGCCTCTCTGCATACCTTCA
>NW_028162316.1:0-30493 GCF_964263955.1 Coregonus lavaretus | reverse complement strand
AACTGGTCTAGCCTGGTCTAAACTGGTCTAGCCTGGTCTAGCCTGGTCTAGCCTGGTCTAAATTGGTCTAGCCTGGTCTAAACTGGTCTAACCTGGTCTAAACTGGTCTAGCCTGGTCTAGCCTGGTCTAGCCTGGTCTAGCCTGGTCTAAACTGGTCTAGCCTGGTCTAAATTGGTCTAGCCTGGTCTAGCCTGGTCTAGCCTGGTCTAGCCTGGTCTAGCCTGGTCTAGCCTGGTCTAAACTGGTCTAGCCTGGTCTAAACTGGTCTAACCTGGTCTAAACTGGTCTAAACTGGTCTAGCCTGGTCTAGCCTGGTCTAGCCTGGTCTAAATTGGTCTAGCCTGGTCTAAACTGGTCTAACCTGGTCTAAACTGGTCTAGCCTGGTCTAGCCTGGTCTAGCCTGGTCTAGCCTGGTCTAAACTGGTCTAGCCTGGTCTAAACTGGTCTAACCTGGTCTAAACTGGTCTAAACTGGTCTAGCCTGGTCTAGCCTGGTCTAGCCTGGTCTAAATTGGTCTAGCCTGGTCTAAACTGGTCTAACCTGGTCTAAACTGGTCTAGCCTGGTCTAGCCTGGTCTAGCCTGGTCTAGCCTGGTCTAAATTGGTCTAGCCTGGTCTAAACTGGTCTAACCTGGTCTAAACTGGTCTAGCCTGGTCTAAACTGGTCTAAACTGGTCTAGCCTGGTCTAAACTGGTCTAGCTGGTCTAACCTGGTCTAAACTGGTCTAAACTGGTCTAGCCTGGTCTAACCTGGTCTAGCCTGGTCTAAACTGGTCTAACCTGGTCTAAACTAGTCTAACCTGGTCTAGCCTGGTCTAAACTGGTCTAACCTGGTCTAAACTGGTCTAACCTGGTCTAGCCTGGTCTAGCCTGGTCTAACCTGGTCTAAACTGGTCTAACCTGGTCTAGCCTGGTCTAGCCTGGTCTAAATTGGTCTAGCCTGGTCTAGCCTGGTCTAAACTGGTGTAGCCTGGTCTCAGGCATTAATCAAGACATTAAAACTGAAGACCAGGAAGGTCGTAAGAGGAAGAAGGATAATAATTCTGTTGATAACCTGAGGAGAGCGTTCCATAGTTCTAGAACCTTCTGTAACCGCGGGAGCTTCTTTTACTCTTTAAGCTTTCATAACCCGTCGCTCACCAGGAAGAACTCTGATGACAGGGCTGCTAAAATAAGGACCAGCATCAGAATCCTGGGTATGTGACACACCTTCATGCACACCTAGGATTCTGAGGATCCTCTTACGTAACTAACGCAGAGTGAATCAGGAAGGAGGATTGGTGAGAACTGTGTCATTAACTAACAGAGGGAATCAGGAAGGAGGATGAGATGGCCTATCTAGGGTGTCTCCCCATGACAAGCTGTTTGAGAGGGTCCACAATGCTGAGATCAAAGTCTGATTAGGCCTGAAACCACTGAGCTGCTCCTAAAAGCGACTCACTCAAATCACCAAACAGTAGATCTCTCCGTCTATGCCCAGTCTCTGTTCATTTCATTGTAAAAAGAAAAGTGTCTCTGTTGGATTGACATGCATCCAGTCTGGGTCAGTGTATATTGTTCTAAAACGCTTTCATCTAGCCTTAACACAACACAGCTACAAACACACACACACACACACACACACACACACGCACACACACACTAGCCTCAAGACAACAAAGCTACGAACACGTCCAGCGATCTGCAATAAAGGTTTATTATCATATCAAAGAATGTCGCATCGATTCATCCTCTCACTGATCAACACATCAAACAACATTCGTTGCACAACAAGTTTGATTAATTGTATTAAATGGTATGTTACTAAGGCTATATGGTTATGTCCCAAATGACACCCTATTCCCTATATAGTGCACTACTTTAGACCAGAGAATGGCACCCTATTCCCTATATAGTGCACTACTTTAGACCAGAGAATGGCACCCTATTCCCTATATAGTGCACTACTTTAGACCAGAGAATGGCACCCTATTCCCTATATAGTGCACTACTTTAGACCAGAGAATGGCACCCTATTTCCTATGTAGTGCACTACTTTAGACCAGAGAATGATACCCTATTCCCTATATAGTGCACTACTTTAGACCAGAGAATGGCACCCTATTCCCTATATAGTGCACTACTTTAGACCAGAGAATGGCACCCTATTCAGGCAAAATGACCCTTGGTCAGGATACCATTTGAGACACAGCCTGTCTCATTCATCAGCTACATGTTATTATACTGTGTTACTATGGCTGGGTCCCAAATGGCACCCTGTTCCCTATATAGGCCTTACGGAACCTGGTCAAAAGTAGTGCACTAAATATGGAATAGGAGGCCATTTGGGATAGAATAGCAGGCTAAGCTAGTTATAGTGTTAGAGAGCCAACAGGTCAGTAGAGTGGGAGGTACTCCAGTTATTAACAGGGGGGGAAGTGGGAGGTACTCCAGTTATTAACAGGGGGGGAAGTGGGAGGTACTCCAGTTATTAACAGGGGGGGAAGTGGGAGGTACTCCAGTTATTAACAGAGGGGGGAAGTGGGAGGTACTCCAGTTATTAACAGGGGGGGAAGTGGGAGGTACTCCAGTTATTAACAGAGGGGGGAAGTGGGAGGTACTCCAGTTATTAACAGAGGGGGGAAGTGGGAGGTACTCCAGTTATTAACAGAGGGGGGAAGTGGGAGGTACTCCAGTTATTAACAGAGGGGGGAGGTGGGAGGTACTCCAGTTATTAACAGGGGGGGGGGGGGTGGTACTCCAGTTATTAACAGGGAGGGGAAGTGGGAGGTACTCCAGTTATTAACAGAGGGGGAAGTGGGAGGTACTCCAGTTATTAACAGGGGGGGAAGTGGGAGGTACTCCAGTTATTAACAGAGGGGGGAAGTGGGAGGTACTCCAGTTATTAACAGGGAGGGGAAGTGGGAGGTACTCCAGTTATTAACAGGGAGGGGAAGTGGGAGGTACTCCAGTTATTACCAGAGGGGGGAAGTGGGAGGTACTCCAGTTATTACCAGAGGGGGGAAGTGGGAGGTACTCCAGTTATTACCAGAGGGGGGAAGTGGGAGGTACTCCAGTTATTAACAGGGAGGGAAGTGGGAGGTACTCCAGTTATTACCAGAGGGGGGAAGTGGGAGGTACTCCAGTTATTAACAGAGGGGGGAAGTGGGAGGTACTCCAGTTATTAACAGGGTGGGGAAGTGGGAGGTACTCCAGTTATTAACAGGGGGGGAAGCGGGAGGTACTCCAGTTATTACCAGAGGGGGGAAGTGGGAGGTACTCCAGTTATTAACAGGGAGGGAAGTGGGAGGTACTCCAGTTATTAACAGGGGGGGGGGGGGGGGGGGGGGAAGTGTGAGGTACTCCAGTTATTAACAGAGGGGGGAAGTGGGAGGTACTCCAGTTATTAACAGGGTGGGGAAGTGGGAGGTACTCCAGTTATTAACAGGGAGGGGAAGTGGGAGGTACTCCAGTTATTAACAGAGGGGGAAGTGGGAAGTACTCCAGTTATTAACAGGGGGGGAAGTGGGAGGTACTCCAGTTATTAACAGGGAGGGGAAGTGGGAGGTACTCCAGTTATTAACAGAGGGGGAAGTGGGAGGTACTCCAGTTATTAACAGGGGGGGAAGTGGGAGGTACTCCAGTTATTAACAGGGTGGGGAAGTGGGAGGTACTCCAGTTATTAACAGAGGGGGGAGGTGGGAGGTACTCCAGTTATTAACAGAGGGGGGAGGTGGGAGGTACTCCAGTTATTAACAGAGGGGGGAAGTGGGAGGTACTCCAGTTATTAACAGAGGGGGGAAGTGGGAGGTACTCCAGTTATTAACAGGGAGGGAAGTGGGAGGTACTCCAGTTATTAACAGGGGGGGGAAGTGTGAGGTACTCCAGTTATTAACAGGGGGGGGGGGGGGGAGTGGGAGGTACTCCAGTTATTAACAGAGGGGGGAAGTGGGAGGTACTCCAGTTATTAACAGGGTGGGGAAGTGGGAGGTACTCCAGTTATTAACAGGGAGGGGAAGTGGGAGGTACTCCAGTTATTAACAGAGGGGAAAGTGGGAGGTACTCCAGTTATTAACAGGGGGGGAAGTGGGAGGTACTCCAGTTATTAACAGAGGGGGGAAGTGGGAGGTACTCCAGTTATTAACAGAGGGGGGAGGTGGGAGGTACTCCAGTTATTAACAGAGGGGGGAAGTGGGAGGTACTCCAGTTATTAACAGAGGGGGGAAGTGGGAGGTACTCCAGTTATTAACAGGGAGGGAAGTGGGAGGTACTCCAGTTATTAACAGAGGAGGGAAGTGGGAGGTACTCCAGTTATTAACAGGGGGGGAAGTGGGAGGTACTCCAGTTATTAACAGAGGGGGGAAGTGGGAGGTACTCCAGTTATTAACAGAGGGGGGAGGTGGGAGATACTCCAGTTATTAACAGGGAGGGGAAGTGGGAGGTACTCCAGTTATTAACAGGGGGGGAAGTGGGAGGTACTCCAGTTATTAACAGGGGGGGGGAGGTGGGAGGTACTCCAGTTATTAACAGGGAGGGGAAGTGGGAGGTACTCCAGTTATTAACTGGGGGGGGGGGAAGTGGGAGGTACTCCAGTTATTAACAGGGGGGGGAGGTGGGAGGTACTCCAGTTATTAACAGGGGGGGGGGGGAAGTGGGAGGTACTCCAGTTATTAACAGGGGGGGAAGTGGGAGGTACTCCAGTTATTAACAGGGAGGGGAAGTGGGAGGTACTCCAGTTATTAACAGGGGGGGAAGTGGGAGGTACTCCAGTTATTAACAGAGGGGGGGAGGTGGGAGGTACTCCAGTTATTAACAGGGAGGGGAAGTGGGAGGTACTCCAGTTATTAACAGGGAGGGGAAGTGTGAGGTACTCCAGTTATTAACAGGGGGGGAAGTGGGAGGTACTCCAGTTATTAACACGGGGGGGAAGTGGGAGGTACTCCAGTTATTAACAGGGGGGGAAGTGGGAGGTACTCCAGTTATTAACGGGAGGGGGAAGTGGGAGGTACTCCAGTTATTAACAGGGAGGGGGGGGGGGGGTACTCCAGTTATTAACAGGGGGGGAAGTGGGAGGTACTCCAGTTATTAACAGGGGGGTGGGGGGGTACTCCAGTTATTAACAGGGAGGGAAGTGTGAGGTACTGCAGTTATTAACAGGGGGGGGGGGGGGAGTGGGAGGTACTCCAGTTATTAACAGAGGGGGGAAGTGGGAGGTACTCCAGTTATTAACAGGGTGGGGAAGTGGGAGGTACTCCAGTTATTAACAGGGAGGGGAAGTGGGAGGTACTCCAGTTATTAACAGAGGGGGAAGTGGGAAGTACTCCAGTTATTAACAGGGGGGGAAGTGGGAGGTACTCCAGTTATTAACAGGGAGGGGAAGTGGGAGGTACTCCAGTTATTAACAGGGGGGGAAGTGGGAGGAACTCCAGTTATTAACAGGGGGTGAAGTGGGAGGTACTCCAGTTATTAACAGGGAGGGGAAGTGGGAGGTACTCCAGTTATTAACAGGGGGGGAAGTGGGAGGTACTCCAGTTATTAACAGAGGGGGGGAGGTGGGAGGTACTCCAGTTATTAACAGGGAGGGGAAGTGGGAGGTACTCCAGTTATTAACAGGGGGGGAAGTGGGAGGTACTCCAGTTATTAACAGAGGGGGGGAGGTGGGAGGTACTCCAGTTATTAACAGGGAGGGGAAGTTGGAGGTACTCCAGTTATTAACAGGGGGGGAAGTGGGAGGTACTCCAGTTATTAACAGGGGGGGAAGTGGGAGGTACTCCAGTTATTAACAGGGGGGGAAGTGGGAGGTACTCCAGTTATTAACAGGGGGGGAAGTGGGAGGTACTCCAGTTATTAACAGGGAGGGGGAGGTGGGAGGTACTCCAGTTATTAACAGGGGGGGGGAGGTGGGAGGTACTCCAGTTATTAACAGGGAGGGGAAGTGGGAGGTACTCCAGTTATTAACTGGGGGGGGGGGAAGTGGGAGGTACTCCAGTTATTAACAGGGAGGGAAGTGGGAGGTACTCCAGTTATTAACAGGGGGGGGGGGGAAGTGGGAGGTACTCCAGTTATTAACAGGGGGGGAAGTGGGAGGTACTCCAGTTATTAACAGGGAGGGGAAGTGGGAGGTACTCCAGTTATTAACAGGGGGGGAAGTGGGAGGTACTCCAGTTATTAACAGAGGGGGGGAGGTGGGAGGTACTCCAGTTATTAACAGGGAGGGGAAGTGGGAGGTACTCCAGTTATTAACAGGGAGGGGAAGTGTGAGGTACTCCAGTTATTAACAGGGGGGGAAGTGGGAGGTACTCCAGTTATTAACAGGGGGGGAAGTGGGAGGTACTCCAGTTATTTACAGGGGGGGAAGTGGGAGGTACTCCAGTTATTAACACGGGGGGGGGGGGGGGAAGTGGGAGGTACTCCAGTTATTAACAGGGGGGGAAGTGGGAGGTACTCCAGTTATTAACGGGAGGGGGAAGTGGGAGGTACTCCAGTTATTAACAGGGAGGGGGGGGGGGGGGTACTCCAGTTATTAACAGGGGGGGAAGTGGGAGGTACTCCAGTTATTAACAGGGGGGTGGGGGGGTACTCCAGTTATTAACAGGGAGGAAGTGTGAGGTACTGCAGTTATTAACAGGGGGGGGGGGGGGGGAGTGGGAGGTACTCCAGTTATTAACAGAGGGGGGAAGTGGGAGGTACTCCAGTTATTAACAGGGTGGGGAAGTGGGAGGTACTCCAGTTATTAACAGGGAGGGGAAGTGGGAGGTACTCCAGTTATTAACAGAGGGGGAAGTGGGAAGTACTCCAGTTATTAACAGGGGGGGAAGTGGGAGGTACTCCAGTTATTAACAGGGAGGGGAAGTGGGAGGTACTCCAGTTATTAACAGGGGGGGAAGTGGGAGGAACTCCAGTTATTAACAGGGGGTGAAGTGGGAGGTACTCCAGTTATTAACAGGGAGGGGAAGTGGGAGGTACTCCAGTTATTAACAGGGGGGGAAGTGGGAGGTACTCCAGTTATTAACAGAGGGGGGGAGGTGGGAGGTACTCCAGTTATTAACAGGGAGGGGAAGTGGGAGGTACTCCAGTTATTAACAGGGGGGGAAGTGGGAGGTACTCCAGTTATTAACAGAGGGGGGGAGGTGGGAGGTACTCCAGTTATTAACAGGGAGGGGAAGTGGGAGGTACTCCAGTTATTAACAGGGGGGGAAGTGGGAGGTACTCCAGTTATTAACAGGGGGGGAAGTGGGAGGTACTCCAGTTATTAACAGGGCGGGAAGTGGGAGGTACTCCAGTTATTAACAAGGGGGGAAGTGGGAGGTACTCCAGTTATTAACAGGAAGGGGAAGTGGGAGGTACTCCAGTTATTAACAGGGGGGGAGGTGCGAGGTACTCCAGTTATTAACAGGGGGGGGGGGGGAGTGGGAGGTACTCCAGTTATTAACAGGGGGGGGGGGAGTGGGAGGTACTCCAGTTATTAACAGGGAGGGGGAGGTGGGAGGTACTCCAGTTATTAACAGGGGGGGGGGGGAGTGGGAGGTACTCCAGTTATTAACAGGGGGGGGGGGGGGAGTGGGAGGTACTCCAGTTATTAACAGGGAGGGGAAGTGTGAGGTACTCCAGTTATTAACAGGGAGGGGAAGTGGGAGGTACTCCAGTTATTAACAGGGAGGGGGAGGTGGGAGGTACTCCAGTTATTAACAGGGGGGGGAGGTGGGAGGTACTCCAGTTATTAACAGGGAGGGGAAGTGGGAGGTACTCCAGTTATTAACAGAGGGGGGGGGAAGTAGGAGGTACTCCAGTTATTAACAGAGGGGGGGGGGGGGGGAGGTACTCCAGTTATTAACAGGGAGGGGAAGTGGGAGGTACTCCAGTTATTAACAGGGGGGGAAGTGGGAGGTACTCCAGTTATTAACAGAGGGGGGGAGGTGGGAGGTACTCCAGTTATTAACAGGGAGGGGAAGTGGGAGGTACTCCAGTTATTAACAGGGAGGGGAAGTGTGAGGTACTCCAGTTATTAACAGGGGGGGAAGTGGGAGGTACTCCAGTTATTAACAGGGGGGGGGGGGGTACTCCAGTTATTAACAGGGGGGGATTTGGGAGGTACTCCAGTTATTAACAGAGGGGGGAAGTGGGAGGTACTCCAGTTATTAACAGGGGGGGGGAGGTACTCCAGTTATTAACAGGGGGGAAGTGGGAGGTACTCCAGTTATTAACAGGGGGGGAAGTGGGAGGAACTCCAGTTATTAACAGGGGGTGAAGTGGGAGGTACTCCAGTTATTAACAGGGAGGGGAAGTGGGAGGTACTCCAGTTATTAACAGGGGGGGAAGTGGGAGGTACTCCAGTTATTAACAGAGGGGGGGAGGTGGGAGGTACTCCAGTTATTAACAGGGAGGGGAAGTGGGAGGTACTCCAGTTATTAACAGGGGGGGAAGTGGGAGGTACTCCAGTTATTAACAGAGGGGGGGAGGTGGGAGGTACTCCAGTTATTAACAGGGAGGGGAAGTGGGAGGTACTCCAGTTATTAACAGGGGGGGAAGTGGGAGGTACTCCAGTTATTAACAGGGGGGGAAGTGGGAGGTACTCCAGTTATTAACAGGGGGGGAAGTGGGAGGTACTCCAGTTATTAACAGGAAGGGGAAGTGGGAGGTAATCCAGTTATTAACAGGGGGGGAGGTGGGAGGTACTCCAGTTATTAACAGGGGGGGGGGGGAGTGGGAGGTACTCCAGTTATTAACAGGGGGGGGGGGGAGTGGGAGGTACTCCAGTTATTAACAGGGAGGGGGAGGTGGGAGGTACTCCAGTTATTAACAGGGGGGGGAGGTGGGAGGTACTCCAGTTATTAACAGGGGGGGGAGGTGGGAGGTACTCCAGTTATTAACAGGGGGGGGGGGGGAGTGGGAGGTACTCCAGTTATTAACAGGGAGGGGAAGTGTGAGGTACTCCAGTTATTAACAGGGAGGGGAAGTGGGAGGTACTCCAGTTATTAACAGGGAGGGGGAGGTGGGAGGTACTCCAGTTTTTAACAGGGGGGGAAGTGGGAGGTACTCCAGTTATTAACAGGGGGGGAAGTGGGAGGTACTCCAGTTATTAACGGGGGGGGGGGGGGGAGTGGGAGGTACTCCAGTTATTAACAGGGGGGGAGGTGGGAGGTACTCCAGTTATTAACAGGGGGGGAAGTGGGAGGTACTCCAGTTATTTACAGAGGGGGAGGTGGGAGGTACTCCAGTTATTAACAGAGGGGGGAAGTGGGAGGTACTCCAGTTATTAACAGGGAGGGGAAGTGGGAGGTACTCCAGTTATTAACAGGGAGGGAAGTGTGAGGTACTCCAGTTATTAACAGGGGGGGGAAGTGGGAGGTACTCCAGTTATTAACAGAGGGGGGAAGTGGGAGGTACTCCAGTTATTAACAGAGGAGGGAAGTGGGAGGTACTCCAGTTATTAACAGGGGGGGGGTGGGGGAAGTGGGAGGTACTCCAGTTATTAACAGGGGAGGAAGTGTGAGGTACTCCAGTTATTAACTGAGAGGGGAGTGGGAGGTACTCCAGTGATTAACTGAGGGGGAAGTGGGAGGTACTCCAGTTATTAACAGAGGAGGAAGTGGGAGGTACTCCAGTTATTAACAGAGGAGGAAGTGGGAGGTACTCCAGTTATTAACTGAGAGGGAAGTGGGAGGTACTCCAGTTATTAACAGAGGGGGAAGTGGGAGGTACTCCAGTTATTAACAGAGGGGGAAGTGTGAGGTACTCCAGTTATTAACTGAGAGGGAATTGGGAGGTACTCCAGTTATTAACTGAGGTAGAAGTGGGAGATACTCCAGTTATTAACGGGGGGAGGGGGGGGGGGGGGGGGGGGGGGAGTGGGAGTGGGAGGTACTCCAGTGATTAACTGAGGGGGAAGTGGGATGTACTCCAGTTATTAACTGAGAGGGAAGTGGGAGGTACTCCAGTTATTAACAGAGGAGGAGGTGGGAGGTACTCCAGTTATTAACAGAGGGGGAAGTGTGAGGTACTCCAGTTATTAACTGAGAGGGAAGTGGGAGGTACTCCAGTTATTAACTGAGGGGGAAGTGGGAGGTACTCCAGTTATTAACAGAGGGGGGAGGTGGGAGGTACTCAAGTTATTAACAGAGGGGGAAGTGGGAGGTACTTCAGTTATTAACAGAGGTGGAAGTGTGAGTTACTCCAGTTATTAACTGAGGGGGAAGTGTGAGGTACTCCAGTTATTAACAGAGGTGGAAGTGGGAGGTACTCCAGTTATTAACAGAGGGGGGATTTGGGAGGTACTCCAGTTATTAACAGAGGGGGAAGTGGGAGGTACTACAGTTATTATCAAAGGGATAAATGGGAGGTAGTCCAGTTATTAACTGAGGGGGGAAGTGGGAGGTACTCCAGTTATTAACAGAGGGGGAAGTGGGAGGTAGTCCATTTATTAACTGAGGGGGAAGTGGGAAGTGCTCCAGTTATTAACAGAGGGGGAAGTGGGAGGTACTCCAGTTATTAACAAAGGGGGACGTGGGAGGTACTCCTGTTATTAACTGAGGGAGGATATCAGAGGTACTCCAGTTACGACCTGAGGGGGAAGTGGGGATCTCAGTTCTCATAGAAACCTGGTCAGATGTGATCTCTTACACAGATGCAGCAGATGGAAGAATCTGTTTATAGGAACATTGATTCATGTATTTATGCTTTGTATCTGTATGGTATCTTCTTGTGGTAGAGTATCATTGAATACTGTAGGGTATCATTGAATACTGTAGGATATCATTGAATACTGTAGGGTATCGTTGAATACTGTAGGGGTCCAAGCAGATACCAACATTCTTTCCACAAATATTTGTCTAACTGGCAGTTATTTTCCAGTACAACCAGAAAGGTAGAGTGTCGTTTGAGGCCAGTCCAACCTAAAATCCTGATTCATTTTCATAAGAAAACTTTATTTTTTGTACCGTAGACGCTGGGAGTCAGGAAGCAAGTGTAGTTAGTGAGTTCAATGAAGAACGATACAAAACAAGAAACGCGTCTAAACATGGAAACATAAACAATATTGCCTGGTGGATGATAACAACGGAGTGCTATATAAAGAGGAAGTAATCAGGGAGGTGATGAAGTCCAGGTGTGTGAGGATGGTTTGCCAGGACCGGTGAGTAGAGAGGGGGAGCAGGAGGGACCTGACGGCATAGGCAGGACTACCCTCGATGTCCAAGGGAGGTGGAGGGGTGTCGTGGGGGATGGCATCAGCCAGGAGACCAGGAACCACCGGCCTGAGGAGGGAAACGTGAGTGAGATCTGGTAGTCATTGGGAAGCTGTAATCGGTATGTTACCTCATTGACCCTCCGGAGAACTTTGAATGGCCCCACAAACCGGGGGCTCAGCTTCCAGCAGGACAGGTGGAGCGGGAGGTTCCTGGCGGAGAGCCAGACGTGATCACCAGGATGGAAAATGGGTGCCTCACCGCCGTGGCGGTCCGCTTGCTCCTTCAGCGCGTTGGAGCCTCACGTGGGAAGCGTCCCAAACCTCCCCTGCGCGCCGGAACCACTCATCCACCGCAGGGGCTTCGGTCTGGCTTGGGGTCCACGGAGCCAGGGCCGGCTGGTACCCCAGGACGCAGTGGAAGGGAGACAACCCAGTGGAGGAGTGACGAAGTGAGTTCTGGGCGTACTCTGCCCAGGGAAGAAACCGGGCTCACTCCCTCTGCCGGTCCTGGCAGTGACTCCTCAGGAACCTCCCCAGCTCCTGGTTGGTCCTCTCCACCCGTTCAGCCCGTTGGACTGAGGCCGGTACCTGGATGTGAGGCTGACCGTGACCCCCAGCTTCTCCATGAAGGCTCTGCAGACACGTGATGTGAATTGGGGACCACGGTCGGGAGACGTCTTCTGGAAGGCCATGGTGCCGGAAGACCTGCTGAAACAGTGCCTCAGCGACCTGGAGAGCAGTAGAGAGACCAGAGAGAGGGATAAAACGGCAGGTTTGGAGAATCTGTCCACAACAACCATAACAGGGGTGAAACCATCAGACACGGGAAGATCGGTGACAAAATCTTTCGACAGATGGGTCCAAGGCCGCTGAGGCATGGGGAGGGAAAAGAGTTTCCCTGCTGGTGCGTTCCGGGGAGACTTGGTTTGGGCACATACGGAGCAGGGGTTGACGTAGCGGGAGACATCCTGTGCCAAGGTCGGCCACCAGTACTTAATGGAGATGGATTGAGTGGTGCGAGTGATACCTGGGTGTCCAGCAGCAAGGGATGTGTGCGCCCAGGTCAAAAGCCGATCCCTTACCTCTGTGGGAACGTAGGTGCGCTCCAGAGGACAGGTAGCCGGTGCGGGTTCCCTCTCCAGAGCCTGGAGGATGTCCACGTCTATGTCCCAGAGCACAGGGGCAACAAGTCGGGAGGGCGGTATGATGGGACCACTCAGGACAGGAACATCTCGCGAATCGTGGAGTCGGGACAGGCTTTGATGTTCTTTGAACCTGACAAGGTGAAGTTGAATCTAGTAAAGAAAAGGGCCCACCTTGCTTGGAGCGGGTTCAGTCGCCTCGCTGTCCGTATGTACTCCAAAGTTCCTATGGTCGGTGAGGATGAGAAACGGGTCCGTGGCGCCCTCCAGCCAGCGTCTCCACCCCTCTAATGCCAACTTCACCGGCAGGAGCTCCCGATCACCAACGTCATAGTTCCTCTCTGCAGGGGACAGTTTTTTAGAGAGGTATGCACATGTATGCAGTTTTTGTGGATTACCTTGGATGTTGTGACAGGACGCCCCCCCCCCCCCCCCAACGTCTGAGGCGTCCACCTCCACCACAAAGGGGCAGCATAGGGTCTGGGTGTTTCAGCAACGGGGCGGAGGTGAAACCCTCCTTCAGCAGGCGGAAGGCCTCCTCGGCTGCAGGATTCCACGGCAACTTACAGGGACCACCTTTGAGGAGAGAGGTGAGAGGAGAGGCGATGGAGCTGAAGTTCCTGATGAAGCGGCGGTAGAAGTTGGCAAACCCCCAAAAACACGTTTTAGTCCCTTTATGGTGGTTGGGACTGGCCATGACTTGACAAGCATCTACCTTCCTTTCCTCCATAACCACTCCCTGCGGGCTGATCCGATATCTCAGGAAGGAGACGGCGACCTGATGGAACTGGCACTTTTCCGCTTTCACGTACAGATGGTTCTGCAGGAGGCATCCCAGGACTACCCGGACGTGGGCGATGTGATCCTCCAAGGTGGCCGAGTAGATAAGGATGTCGTCAATATACACGACCAGCTGACGCCCAAGCATGTCCCGAAACACCTCGTTCACGAACGCCTGGAACAGTGACGAAGCATTGGGCTAAACCACTAAGTACTCGTAGTGCCCAGACACCGTGATGAAGGCCGTCTTCCATTCATCCCCCTCCCGGATGCGGATCAAATTGTAGGCACTCCGCAAGTCCAGCTTGGTAAAACACTGGGCCCCGCGGAGCTGTTCAATGACGGCCAGCACCAACAGGACGGGAACGGGAGGGGGTAGCAGTATTTGGTGGTGATGGCATTGAGACCGCTGTAGTCAGTACACGGACGAAGACCCCCCTCCTTCTTGGCCACAAAGAAAAAACCAGCCGACGCAGGGAAGGTGGATGGGCGGATGAAACCCTGTTGGAGAGCCTCCTGTACTCCTCCATAGCCTTGGTTTCAGCCACCGACAGGGGCAGATGCAGCTGCATGGAGGCACAGAGTCTGTTAGCAGGTCGGTGGCACAGTCCCAGGGGCGATGAGGAGGGAGACAGGTGGCACGAGTCTTGGTGAAAACCTCCCGGAGATTCCGGTAAACCTTCGGGATGTCGCCCTGGAGGGCAACCCCAGGACTCTCAACCGAAGTGGAACCACAAGGTAAGGGAAAGCGGGTCTTCCGGCATCCGGGTGCCCAGGCCGTAATCTCCATCCTCGGCCAGGAGATGGTGGCGTTGGAGCCACGGGAGGCCGAGGATGACTTCGTGTATGGGTGCCTGGATGATGAGGAAGGGGAGGCTTTCTTGGTGCAGGGGTCCCACGGTGATGGTGAGCGGTGCTGTGATGTGTGTGACTGCGCCAGATCCCAGTGGTCGGTTATCCAGCGCTTGAACCGGAAAACGGAGAGGAGAGAGGGTATGATGATATGTTCAGGGAGGAGGCAAGGGCCTGGTCAATAAAATTCCCTGTGGCTCCGGAGTCCACTAGAGCTTTAGAAACAACACATGAGGTACAGCCAGCTAGTGAAATCTGTACTAAGAAGGGTTTGGTGGAGAGTGAGTGAAGATGATGGAATACTCACACCTAGCCCAGGAGATGGATGATCACTGGACCGTCCATCTGCTCTGGTGGCTCTCGGGTTAGAACGTAGCGGACACCGTTGAAACTGGTGTCTCTCCTGGCCACAATAGGGACCGAGCCCTAGTTGTCTCAGACGGCGTCGCTCAGCCGTGGGGAGGCATGTGGCCCCTACCTCCATGGGTTCAGGCTCTGATTCAGATCGGTCAACGGAGGAGGGAGAGAGGCGATGGGAGTGCCGACGCTCCCGAATGGCCATCGCGATGACTGCGTTCAATGAGAGGTTGTCGTCTCGGCATGCAGGCTCAGTCTGGACCTCCTCACGCAATCCTCTTCTGAATAAGGTGCGGAACGTCAGCTCATTCCATCCGCTGGATGCTGCCACTGTACGAAAGGTTAGGGGCGTACTCCGCTGCGGTCTGGTCCTTCTGCCGTAGTTGGAGTAGTCGCTCATCCCCCTCTCTTCCCTCCAGCGGATGATCGAAGACTCCTCCCATAGGAACCCAGCTCCTCCTCTCCTCTCTCTCCCAGACGGCCGTAGCCCAGTCCAATACCCGCCCGGTCAACAGGGAAATAACCGTGACAACCTTGGACCTCTCGGTGGTGGGGGGCTCCCGTTTGATGAGCAAAATAGAGGGAGCACTGGAGGAGGAAGCCACGGCATGATGGAGTCCCGTCATATTTGTCTGGAAGGGACAAAAGGGTCATCGCTGACCTGGACAGACTGCTGAATGGGCTGGGGTGCTGGCTCGCTGGGTCGACTCATGGTAGAGGATCCTCCGCTCGTTGGGGGTGATGCCCCTTGGGGAAGATCTAGATGTTGAATAACGCGGAGGACATCATCCATCGCCGTCCCCAGTTGCGTCAGCTGATCGTGTTGTTGGCGAAGTAGGTCTCCCTGTTCGCCGATCATCTGGGAGATGTCTCGGTTGGCTGCTGCTTCCATTCTGAGAGGCAATATTCTCTAACGTAGACGCAGGGAGACAGGAACAAAGTGCAGTTAGTGAGTTTAATGATGAACATTGAAAGATACAAAACAAGAAATGCGTTTAAACATGGAAACATAAACAATATTGCCTGGTGGGTGATAACAACGGAGTACTATATAAAGGGGAAGTCATCAGGGAGGTGATGAAGTCCAGGTATGAGTAATGAAGGTTGCCAGGTGCGCGTAAGGATGGGTTGCCAGGACCGGTGGTTAGTAGACCGGCGACGTTGAGCGCCGGAGACGGGGAGCGGGAGCGGGAGTGGACGTGACAGTTTTGCCAACTCGTTTATTTTTCATTTGACTTTCCACTGTAATAAGCTCAAAGGGAAAACTGTACAAGTAGCGATTTAGTTATTTTCCATGTTCCCACTCTAGCTCAAACTAAGTTACTATTCTCGACGTGACCATTTAGAAAGAACAACCTTATAGAGACTGCTTGTTTAGGAATGACCTCATGTGAGCCAGCTGCTGTGAGAAGCTCATGTTCAGCCGTTTTTCACTTCATGAGTGGGCAACCAGTACTGTAGCTTCAGAGTAGGGCTCAGTCCCTAAAGGCATCCTATTCCCAATGGGCCATGGTCAGAAGTAGTGCACTACATAAGAAATAGGGTGCCATTTGGGATGCATTTCAGAAGACCTCAGGCCAAGACATGCCTCAGCTGTCATCAGAGCTGAGGCATGTGTGTCGATCCGTCACACACATTATCACATTGAGGGAGCAAGAGGAGGGGACTGTGTGTGTTGTCCCTTTCAAAACAGGGACGCTAACTGTTTGTAGTGCTGTCCCCAGGACCAGGACCAGGACAACATCTCTAACTGTTTGTAGTGCTGTCCCCAGGACCAGGACAACATCTCTAACTGTTTGTAGTGCTGTCCCCAGGACCAGGACCAGGACCAGGACAACATCTCTAACTGTTTGTAGTGCTGTCCCCAGGACCAGGACCAGGACAACATCTCTAACTGTTTGTAGTGCTGTCCCCAGGACCAGGACAACATCTCTAACTGTTTGTAGTGCTGTCCCCAGGACCAGGACCAGGACAACATCTCTAACTGTTTGTAGTGCTGTCCCCAGGACCAGGACAACATCTCTAACTGTTTGTAGTGCTGTCCCCAGGACCAGGACCAGGACCAGGACAACATCTCTAACTGTTTGTAGTGCTGTCCCCAGGACCAGGACCAGGACAACATCTCTAACTGTTTGTAGTGCTGTCCCCAGGACCAGGACAACATCTCTAACTGTTTGTAGTGCTGTCCCCAGGACCAGGACCAGGACAACATCTCTTAGAGTTTGTAGTGCTGCCCCCAGGACCAGGACCAGGACAACATTTCTAACTGTTTGTAGTGCTGCCCCCAGGACCAGGACCAGGACAACATCTCTAACTGTTTGTAGTGCTGCCCCCAGGACCAGGACCAGGACAACATCTCTAACTGTTTGTAGTGCTGCCCCCAGGCCAGGACCAGGACAACATCTCTAACTGTTTGTAGTGCTGTCCCCATGACCAGGACAACATCTCTAACTGTTTGTAGTGCTGCCCCCAGGACCAGGACAACATCTCTAACTGTTTGTAGTGCTGTCCCCAGGACCAGGACCAGGACAACATCTCTAACTGTTTGTAGTGCTGTCCCCAGGAGCAGGATCAGGACAACATCTCTAACTGTTTGTAGTGCTGTCCCCAGGACCAGGACCAGGACAACATCTCTAACTGTTTGTAGTGCTGTCCCCAGGACCAGGACCAGGACAACATCTCTAACTGTTTGTAGTGCTGTCCCCAGGACCAGGACAACATCTCTAACTGTTTGTAGTGCTGTCCCCAGGACCAGGACCAGGACAACATCTCTAACTGTTTGTAGTGCTGCCCCCAGGACCAGGACCAGGACAACATCTTTAACTGTTTGTAGTGCTGTCCCCAGGACCAGGACCAGGACAACATATCTAACTGTTTGTAGTGCTGTCCCCAGGACCAGGACAACATCTCTAACTGTTTGTAGTGCTGTCCCCACGACCAGGACAACATCTCTAACTGTTTGTAGTGCTGTCCCCAGGACCAGGACCAGGACAACATCTCTAACTGTTTGTAGTGCTGTCTCCAGGACCAGGACACCATCTCTAACTGTTTGTAGTGCTGTCCCCAGGACCAGGACCAGGACAACATCTCTAACTGTTTGTAGTGCTGCCCCCAGGACCAGGATCAGGACAACATCTCTAACTGTTTGTAGTGCTGTCCCCAGGACCAGGACCAGGACAACATCTCTAACTGTTTGTAGTGCTGTCCCCAGGACCAGGATCAGGACAATATCTCTAACTGTTTGTAGTGCTGTCCCCAGGACCAGGACCAGGACAACATCTCTAACTGTTTGTAGTGCTGTCCCCACGACCAGGACAACATCTCTAACTGTTTGTAGTGCTGTCCCCAGGACCAGGATCAGGACAACATCTCTAACTGTTTGTAGTGCTGTCCCCAGGACCAGGATCAGGACAACATCTCTAACTGTTTGTAGTGCTGCCCCCAGGACCAGGACAACATCTCTAACTGTTTGTAGTGCTGTCCCCAGGACCAGGACAACATCTCTAACTGTTTGTAGTGCTGTCCCCAGGACCAGGATCAGGACAACATCTCTAACTGTTTGTAGTGCTGTCCCCAGGACCAGGATCAGGACAACATCTCTAACTGTTTGTAGTGCTGTCCCCAGGACCAGGATCAGGACAACATCTCTAACTGTTTGTAGTGCTGTCCCCAGGACCAGGACAACATCTCTAACTGTTTGTAGTGCTGTCCCCAGGACCAGGATCAGGACAACATCTCTAACTGTTTGTAGTGCTGCCCCCAGGACCAGGACCAGGACAACATCTCTAACTGTTTGCAGTGCTGTCCCCAGGACCAGGACCAGGACAACATCTCTAACTGTTTGTAGTGCTGTCCCCAGGACCAGGACCAGGACAACATCTCTAACTGTTTGTAGTGCTGTCCCCAGGATCAGGACCAGGACAACATCTCTAACTGTTTGTAGTGCTGACCCCAGGACCAGGACCAGGACAACATCTCTAACTGTTTGTAGTGCTGTCCCCAAGACCAGGATCAGGACAACATCTCTAACTGTTTGTAGTGCTGTCCCCAGGACCAGGACAACATCTCTAACTGTTTGTAGTGCTGTCCCCAGGATCAGGACAACATCTCTAACTGTTTGTAGTGCTGTCCCCAGGACCAAGACCAGGACAACATCTCTAACTGTTTGTATATTGATAACACTAACAGGTGTCCCTAACAGGGCTGTGTGTCCTAATGTTGATAACACTACAAGGTGTCCCTAACAGGGCTGGGTGTCCTAATGTTGATAACACTAACAGGTGTCCCTAACAGGACTGTGTGTCCTAATGTTGATAACACTAACAGGTGTCCCTAACAGGGCTGTGTGTCCTAATGTTGATAACACTAACAGGTGTCCCTAACAGGGCTGTGTGTCCTAATGTTGATAACACTAACAGGTGTCCCTAACAGGGCTGTGTGTCCTAATGTTGATAACACTAACAGGTGTCCCTAACAGGACTGTGTGTCCTAATGTTGATAACACTAACAGGTGTCCCTAACAGGACTGTGTGTCCTAATGTTGATAACACTAACAGGTGTCCCTAACAGGGCTGTGTGTCCTAATGTTGATAACACTAACAGGTGTCCCTAACAGGACTGTGTGTCCTAATGTTGATAACATTAACAGGTGTCCCTAACAGGGCTGTGTGTCCTAATGTTGATAACATTAACAGGTGTCCCTAACAGGACTGTGTGTCCTAATGTTGATAACACTAACAGGTGTCCCTAACAGGGCTGTGTGTCCTAATGTTGATAACACTAACAGGTGTCCCTAACAGGGCTGTGTGTCCTAATGTTGATAACACTAACAGGTGTCCCTAACAGGGCTGTGTGTCCTAATGTTGATAACACTAACAGGTGTCCCTAACAGGGCTGTGTGTCCTAATGTTGATAACACTAACAGGTGTCCCTAACAGGACTGTGTGTCCTAATGTTGATAACACTAACAGGTGTCCCTAACAGGGCTGTGTGTCCTAATGTTGATAACACTAACAGGTGTCCCTAACAGGACTGTGTGTCCTAATGTTGATAACACGAACAGGTGTCCCTAACAGGGCTGTGTGTCCTAATGTTGATAACACTAACAGGTGTCCCTAACAGGGCTGTGTGTCCTAATGTTGATAACACTAACAGGTGTCCCTAACAGGACTGTGTGTCCTAATGTTGATAACACTAACAGGTGTCCCCAACAGGACTGTGTGTCCTAATGTTGATAACACTAACAGGTGTCCCTAACAGGACTGTGTGTCCTAATGTTGATAACACTAACAGGTGTCCCCAACAGGACTGTGTGTCCTAATGTTGATAACACTAACAGGTGTCCCTAACAGGGCTGTGTGTCCTAATGTTGATAACACTAACAGGTGTCCCTAACAGGGGTGTGTGTCCTAATGTTGATAACACTAACAGGTGTCCCTAACAGGACTGTGTGTCCTAATGTTGATAACACTAACAGGTGTCCCTAACAGGGCTGTGTGTCCTAATGTTGATAACACTAACAGGTGTCCCTAACAGGGCTGTGTGTCCTAATGTTGATAACACTAACAGGTGTCCCTAACAGGGCTGTGTGTCCTAATGTTGATAACACTAACAGGTGTCCCTAACAGGGCTGTGTGTCCTAATGTTGATAACACTAACAGGTGTCCCTAACAGGGCTGTGTGTCCTAATGTTGATAACACTAACAGGTGTCCCTAACAGGGCTGTGTGTCCTAATGTTGATAACACTAACAGGTGTCCCCAACAGGGCTGTGTGTCCTAATGTTGATAACACTAACAGGTGTCCCTAACAGGACTGTGTGTCCTAATGTTGATAACACTAACAGGTGTCCCTAACAGGACTGTGTGTCCTAATGTTGATAACACTAACAGGTGTCCC
Organism: Coregonus lavaretus; assembly: GCF_964263955.1. NCBI lineage: Eukaryota > Metazoa > Chordata > Actinopteri > Salmoniformes > Salmonidae > Coregonus > Coregonus lavaretus. The sequence goes on along the minus strand of NW_028162316.1, from coordinate 10,300 downwards.
CAACAGGACTGTGTGTCCTAATGTTGATAACACTAACAGGTGTCCCTAACAGGGCTGTGTGTCCTAATGTTGATAACACTAACAGGTGTCCCTAACAGGGCTGTGTGTCCTAATGTTGATAACACTAACAGGTGTCCCTAACAGGGCTGTGTGTCCTAATGTTGATAACACTAACAGGTGTCCCCAACAGGACTGTGTCTCCTAATGTTGATAACATTAACAGGTGTCCCCAACAGGACTGTGTGTCCTAATGTTGATAACACTAACAGGTGTCCCTAACAGGACTGTGTGTCCTAATGTTGATAACACTAACAGGTGTCCCTAACAGGGCTGTGTGTCCTAATGTTGATAACATTAACAGGTGTCCCTAACAGGACTGTGTGTCCTAATGTTGATAACACTAACAGGTGTCCCTAACAGGGCTGTGTGTCCTAATGTTGATAACACTAACAGGTGTCCCTAACATGACTGTGTGTCCTAATGTTGATAACACTAACAGGTGTCCCCAACAGGACTGTGTCTCCTAATGTTGATAACACTAACAGGTGTCCCTAACAGGACTGTGTGTCCTAATGTTGATAACACTAACAGGTGTCCCTAACAGGGCTGTTTGTCCTAATGTTGATAACATTAACAGGTGTCCCCAACAGGACTGTGTCTCCTAATGTTGATAACACTAACAGGTGTCCCCAACAGGGCTGTGTGTCCTAATGTTGATAACACTAACAGGTGTCCCCAACAGGGCTGTGTGTCCTAATGTTGATAACACTAACAGGTGTCCCCAACATGGCTGTGTGTCCTAATGTTGATAACACTAACAGGTGTCCCTAACAGGACTGTGTGTCCTAATGTTGATAACACTAACAGGTGTCCCTAACAGGGCTGTGTGTCCTAATGTTGATAACACTAACAGGTGTCCCTAACATGACTGTGTGTCCTAATGTTGATAACACTAACAGGTGTCCCCAACATGGCTGTGTGTCCTAATGTTGATAACACTAACAGGTGTCCCTAACAGGACTGTGTGTCCTAATGTTGATAACACTAACAGGTGTCCCTAACAGGGCTGTTTGTCCTAATGTTGATAACATTAACAGGTGTCCCCAACAGGACTGTGTCTCCTAATGTTGATAACACTAACAGGTGTCCCCAACAGGGCTGTGTGTCCTAATGTTGATAACACTAACAGGTGTCCCTAACATGGCTGTGTGTCCTAATGTTGATAACATTAACAGGTGTCCCTAACATGGCTGTGTGTCCTAATGTTGATAACACTAACAGGTGTCCCTAACAGGACTGTGTCTCCTAATGTTGATAACACTAACAGGTGTCCCTAACATGGCTGTGTGTCCTAATGTTGATAACATTAACAGGTGTCCCTAACATGGCTGTGTGTCCTAATGTTGATAACACTAACAGGTGTCCCTAACAGGACTGTGTGTCCTAATGTTGATAACACTAACAGGTGTCCCTAACAGGGCTGTGTGTCCTAATGTTGATAACACTAACAGGTGTCCCTAACAGGGCTGTGTGTCCTAATGTTGATAACACTAACAGGTGTCCCTAACAGGGATGTGTGTCCTAATGTTGATAACACTAACAGGTGTCCCCAACAGGGCTGTGTGTCCTAATGTTGATAACACTAACAGGTGTCCCTAACAGGGCTGTGTGTCCTAATGTTGATAACACTAACAGGTGTCCCTAACAGGGCTGTGTGTCCTAATGTTGATAACACTAACAGGTGTCCCCAACAGGGCTGTGTGTCCTAATGTTGATAACACTAACAGGTGTCCCTATCAGGACTGTGTGTCCTAATGTTGATAACACTAACAGGTGTCCCTAACAGGACTGGGTGTCCTAATGTTGGAGACATTCCAACAGAAAGTCAAGTCAAAACACACAGCCCTGAGATTAGCAGAGTTTATCACTGAGTTTATCACTGAGTTTATCACTGAGTTTATCACTGAGTTTATCACTGAGTTTATCACTGAGATTATCACTGAGTTTATCAGGCCGTTCTGTCGCTGAACTTTGAGGCTCCCTGGAGGAGACGGGGTTAAACGTGTCTGCGATGCTACAGAGTCCCTGGTACCCGACACATTGTAACCTCCATGATGTAATAGTGTCTGCGATGCTACAGAGTCCCTGGTACCCGACACATTGTAACCTCCATGATGTAATAGTGTCTGCGATGCTACAGAGTCCCTGGTACCCGACACATTGTAACCTCCATGATGTAATAGTGTCTGCGATGCTACAGAGTCCCTGGTACCCGACACATTGTAACCTCCATGATGTAATAAAACATTGTTATCACTAGTGGCTAGTTTGGTTTTTATTGGACTGATACATGAGGAATGTCTTTATGACCTGAGACAGTTTACAGCTGACAGCTATAAACCACTTATTAATGAACAGTCATCTAGCGAACAGACCTACGACTGGACTGCGACCTGTGTGTGTGTGTCTGTGTGTGTGTTTGTGTGTATGTGTGTGTGTGTGTGTCTGTGTGTATGTGTGTGTGTGTGTGTGTGTGTGTGTGTGTGTGTGTGTGTGTGTGTGTGTGTGTGTGTGTGTGTGTGTGTGTGTGTGTGTGTGTGTGTGTGTGTGTGTGCGTTAGTGTGGGTGTGTGCATGTTGTCTCAAAGAGGTGTTGTGAGTGATAAAGTGTGATAAGAGTGTTTGCTAACATGAAGCATCCTGGAGATATGACCTCACCACCCGGAACAACGCTGGAGATACACCACATGACCAAAACTATGTGGACACCTGCTCGTCGAACATCTCATTCCAAAAATCATCGGCATATAACAGCCTCCACTCTTCTGGGAAGGCTTTCCACTAGATGTTGGAACATTGCTGAGGGGACTTGCTTCCATTCAGCCACAAGAGCATTAGTGAGGTCGGGCACTGATGTTGGGCGATTAGGCCTGGCTCGCAGTCGGCGTTCCAGTTCATCCCAAAGGTGTTCGATGGGGTTGAGGTCAGGGCTCTGTGCAGGCCAGTCAAGTTCTTCCACACCAATCTCGACAAACCAATTATGTATGGACCACGCTTTGTGCCCGGGGACATTTTCATGTGCGGAAACAGGAAAGGGCCTTCCCAAAACTGTTGCCACAAAGTTGGAAGCACAGAATCGTCTAGAATTTCATTGTATGCTGTAGCGTTAAGATTTCCCTTCACTGGAACTAAGGGGTCTAGCCTGAACCATGAAAAACAGCCCCAGACCATTATTCCTCCTCCACAAAACTTGACAGCTGGCACTATGCATTGGGGCAGGTAGCATTCTCCTGGCATCAGCCAAACCCAGATTTGTCCGTCGGACTGCCAGATGGTAAAGCGTGATTCATTACTCCAGAGAACTCGTTTCCACTGCTCCAGAGTCCAATGGTGGCGAGCTTTACACCACTCCAGCCGAAGCTTGGCATTGCGCATGGTGATCTTAGGCTTGTGTGCGGCTGCTCGGCCACGGAAACCCATTTCATGAAGATTCCGATGAACAGTTTTTGTGCTGACGTTGTTCCAGGGGCAGTTTGGAACTCGGGAGTGAGTGTTGCAACTGAGGACAGACGATTTTTACGCCCTACGCGCTTCAGCACTCGCCGATCCCGTTCTGTGAGCTTGTGTGGCCTACCACTTCGCTGCTGAGCCATTGTTGCTCCAAGACGTTTCCACTTCACAATAACAGCACTTACAGTTGACCGGGGCAGCTCTAGCAGGGCAGAAATTTGAGAAAATGACTTGTTAGAAAGGTGGCATCCGATGACGGTGCCACGCTGAGGGGAGAGAGAGAGTGAGAGAGAGAGGGAGAGGAGAGAGAGAGAGAAGGAGAGAATGAGAGGGGAGAGAGAGACAGAAGAGGGTGAGAGGGAGAGAGAGACAGGGGGAGGGAGAGAGGGAGAAGGGAGAGAGATACAGAGAGAAGGAGAGAGTGAGAGGGGAGAGAGACAGAGAGAGGGAGAGGGAAGAGAGACATGGAGAGGGAGAGACAGAGAGAGGGAGAGGGGGAGAGAGTACAGAGAGACATAAAGAGGGAGAGAGGGAGAGGGGAGAGAGAAAGAGAGAGGGAGAGAGGGAACACAGGGGAGAAAGAAAGGGAGAGAAGGAACAGAGAGACAGAGAGAGGGAGAGAGGGAGAGAGGGAGAGGGGGAGAGAGAGAGAGATGGAGAGGGGAGAGAGATAGGGAGAGAGGGAGAGGGTAGAGAGAGACAGAGAGAGGGAGAGGAGAGAGAGGGAGGGAGAGAGGGAGAGGGGAGAGAGACAGAGAGAAGGATAGAATGAGAGAGAGAGACAGAGAGAGAGAGCAAGAGAGGGAGAGGGAAGAGAGAGAGTGAGAGAGGGAGAGGGGAGAGAGAGAGAAGGAGAGAATGAGAGGGGAGAGAGAGACAGAAGAGGGTGAGAGGGAGAGAGAGACAGGGGGAGGGAGAGAGGGAGAAGGGAGAGAGATACAGAGAGAAGGAGAGAGTGAGAGGGGAGAGAGACAGAGAGAGGGAGAGAGGGAGACGTGCCAGAGAGACAGAGAGATGGAGAGAGGGAGAGGGGAGATTGGAGGGGGAGAGAGAGACAGAGAGAGGGAGAGGGGGAGAGAGTACAGAGAGACATAAAGAGGGAGAGAGGGAGAGGGGAGAGAGAAAGAGAGAGGGAGAGAGGGAACACAGGGGAGAAAGAAAGGGAGAGAGGGAACAGAGAGACAGAGAGAGGGAGAGAGGGAGAGAGGGGAGAGAGAGAGAGATGGAGAGGGGAGAGAGAGAGGGAGAGAGGGAGAGGGTAGAGAGAGACAGAGAGAGGGAGAGGAGAGAGAGGGAGGGAGAGAGGGAGAGGGGAGAGAGACAGAGAGAAGGATAGAATGAGAGAGAGAGAGACAGAGAGAGAGAGCAAGAGAGGGAGAGGGGAGAGAGCAACATAGAGAAGGAGAGAATGACAGAGAGAGAGACGGAGAGAGGGAGAGGGGAGAGAGAGAGTGAGAGAGAGGGAGAGGGGAGAGAGAGAGAAGGAGAGAATGAGAGGGGAGAGAGAGACAGAGAGAGGGAGAGAAGGAGAGAGAGACAGGGGGAGGGAGAGAGGGAGACAGCCAGAGAGAGGGAGAGAGGGAGAGAGAGAGAGAGAGAGAGGGAGGGAGAGGGGCGATAGAGAGAGAGGGAGAGGGGAGAGAGAAACAGAGAGAGGGAGAGGGGGACAGAGAGACAGAGAGTGGGAGAGAGGGAGGGAGAGGGGAGATAGAGAGAGAGGGTGAGGGGAGAGAGAAACAGAGAGAGGGAGAGGGGAGAGAGAAACAGAGAGAGGGAGAAAGGGAGGGAGAGGGGAGAGGGAGAGGGATAGGGGAGAGAGAGACAGAGAGTGGAAGAGAGGGAGAGGGGAGAGAGAGAGGGAGAGAGGGAGAGAGCGACAGAGATAGGAAGAGAGGTTGGCAAAAGACACACACATTTCTTTCCACAGGGCCGTGGGGTGAGACAGGGATGCAGTTTAAGCCCCACCCTCTTCAACATATATATCAACGAAATGGCGAGGGCACTAGAACAGTCTGCAGCACCCGGCCTCACCCTACTAGAATCTGAAGTCAAATGTCTACTGTTTGCTGATGATCTGGTGCTTCTGTCACCAACCAAGGAGGGCCTACAGCAGCACCTAGATCTTCTGCAGAGACCTGGGCCCTGACAGTAAATCTCAGTAAGACAAAAATAATGGTGTTCCAAAAAAGGTCCAGTTGCCAGGACCACAAATACAAATTCCATCTAGACACCGTTGCCCTAGATTACACAAAAAACTATGCATACCTCGGCCTCAACATCAGCGCCACAGGTAACTTCCACAAAGCTGTGAACGATCTCAGAGACGAGGCAAGAAGGGCCTTCAGCGCCATCAAAAGTAACATAAAACTCGACATACCAATTAGGATCTGGATAAAAGTACTTCAATCAGTTATCGAACCCATTGTCCTCTATGTCCAATCACCAACCAAGAATTCACAAAATGGGACAAACACGATCTGAGAGACAATGCAAGAAGGGCCTTCCATTCTTCCTCCTGCGGCTATGGAACCCTGACCTGTTCACCGGACGTGCTACCTTGTCCCAGACCTGCTGTTTTCAACTCTCTCTCTCTACCGCACCTGCTATTTTAACCTCTAAATGTCCGGCTATGAAAAGCCAAGTGACATTTACTCCTGATGTACTGACCTGTTGTAACCTCTACAACCACTGTGATTATTATTTGACCCTGCTGGTCATCTATGAAAGTTTGAACATCTTGGAGAAAAATCTGGCCTTAATGGCCATGTACTGTTATAATCTCCACCCGGCACAGCCAGAAGGGGACTGGCCACCCCTCAGAGCCTGGTTCCTCTCTAGGATTCTTCCTAGGTTTCTGCCTTTCTAGGGAGTTTTTCCTAGCCACCGTGCTTCTACATCTGCATTGCTTGCTGTTTGGGGTTTTAGGCTGGGTTTCTGTATAGCACTTTGTGACATCTGCTGATGTAAAAAGGGCTTTATAAATACAATTTGATTGATTGATTAACATGTTTTGATTGATTCTATGCCATGAAAAGGAACATAAAATTCGACATACCAATTAGGATCAGGCTAAAGATACTTCAATCAGTTATAGAACCCATTGCCCTTTATGGTTGTGAGGTCTGGGGTCCGCTCACCAACCAAGAATTCACAAAATGGGACAAACACCAAATTGAGACTCTGCATGCAGAATTCTGTAAACATATCCTCACTGTACAACTTAAAGCACCAAATAATGCATGCAGAGCAGAATTAGGCTGATACCCGTTAATTATCAAAATCCAGAAAAGAGCTGTTAAATTTTACAACCACCTAAAAGGAAGCGATTCCAAAACCTTACATAACAAAGCCATCACCTACAGAGACATGAACCTGGAGAAGAGTCCCCTAAGCAAGCTGGTCCTGGGGCTCTGTTCACAAACACAAACAGACCCCACAGAGCCCCAGGACAGCAACACAATTAGACCCAACCAAATCATGAGAAAACAAAAAGGGTATTACTTGACACATTGGAAAGAATTTACTAAAAACAGAGCAAACTAGAACACTATTTGGCCCTAAACAGAGAGTACAAAGTGGCAGAATACCTGACCACTGTGACTGACCCAAAATTAAGGAAATCTTTGACTATGTACAGATTATGTGAGCATAACCTTGCTATTGAGAAAGGCCGCCGTAGGCAGAACTGGCTCTCAAGAGAAGACAGGCTATGTGCACACTGCCCACAAAATGAGATGGAAACTGAGCTGCACTTCCTAACTTCTTGCCAAATATATGACCATATTAGAGACACATACAGTTGAAGTCGGAAGTTTACATACACCTTGGCCAAATACATTTAAACTCAGTTTTTCACAATTCCTGACATTTAATCCTAATAGAAATTCCCTGTTTTAGGTCAGTTAGGATCACCAATTTATTTTAAGAATGTGAAATGTCAGAATAATAGTAGAGAGAATGATTTATTTAAGCTTTTATTTCTTTCATCACATTCCCAATGGGTCAGAAGTTTACATACACTCAATTTGTATTTGGTAGCATTGCCTTTAAATTGTTTAACTTGGATCAAACGTTTCGGGTAGCCTTCCATAAGCTTCCCACAATAAGTTAGGGGAATTTTGGCCCATTCCTCCTGACAGAGCTGGTGTAACTGAGTCAGGTTTGTAGAACTCCTTGCTCGCACACGCTTTTTCTGTTCTGCCCACACATTTTCTATAGGATTGAGGTCAGGGCTTTGTGATGGCCACTCCAATACCTTGATTTTGTTGTCCTTAAGCCATTTTGGCACAAATTTGGAAGTATGCTTGGGGTCATTGTCCATTTGGAAGACCCATTTGCGACCAAACTTTAAGTTCCTGACTGACTTGCTTCCTGTCTTGCTTCAATATATCCACATAATTTTCCTTCCTCATGATGCCATCTATTTTGTGAAGTGCACCAGTCCCTCCTGCAGCAAAGCACCCCACAGCATGATGCTGCCACCCCCGTGCTTCACGGTTGGGATGGTGCTCTTCGGCTTGCCAGCGTCCCCCTTTTTCCTCCAAACATAACAATGGTCATTATGGCCAAACTGTTCTATTTTTGTTTCATCAGACCAGAGGATATTCTCCAAAAAGTACGATCTTTGTCCCCATGTGCAGTTGCAAACCGTAGTCTGGCTTTTTTATGGCGGTTTTGGAGCAGTGGCTTCTTCCTTGCTGAGCGGCCTTTCAGGTTATGTCGATATAGGACTTGTTTTACTGTGGATATAGATACGTTTGTACCTGTTTCCTCCAGCATCTTTACAAGGTCCTTTGCTGTTGTTCTGGGATTGATTTGCACTTTTCGCAACAAAGTACGTTCATCTCTAGGAGACAGAACGCGTCTCCTTCCTGAGCGGTATGACGGCTGCGTGGTCCCATGGTGTTTATAGTTGCGTACTATTGTTTGTGCAGATGAACATGGTACCTTCAGGCGTTTTGAAATTGCTCCCAAGGATGAACCAGACTTGTGGAGGTCTACAATTATTTTTTCTTAGGTCTTGGCTGATTTCTTTTGATTTTCCCATGATGTCAAGCAGAGGCACTGAGTTTGAAGGTAGGCCTTGAAATACATCCACAGGTACACCTCCAATTGACTCAAATGATATCAGATATCAATTAGCCTATCAGAAGCTTCTAAAGCCATGACATCATATTCTGGAATTTTCCAAGCTGTTTAAAGGCACAGTCAACTTAGTGTACGTAAACTTCTGACCTACTGGAATTGTGATACAGTGAATTATAAGTGAAATAATTTGTCTGTAAACAATTGTTGGAAAAATTACTTGTGTCATGCACAAAGTAGATGTCCTAACCGACTTGCCAAAACTATAGTTTGTTAACAAGAAATGTATGGAGTGGTTGAAAAACTAGTTTTAATGACTAAGTGTATGTAAACTTCCGACTTCAACTGTACTTCCCTCAGATTACACAGACCCACAAAGAATTCAAAAATAAATCAAATTTTGATAAACTCCCATATCTACTGGGTGAAATACCACAGTGTGCCATCACAGCAGCAAGATTTGTGACCTGTTGCCACAAGAAAAGGGCAACCAGTGAAGAACAAACACCATTGTAAATACAACCCATATTTATGTCTCTTTATTTTCCCTTTTGTACTTTAACTATTTGCACATCATTACAACACTGTATACAGACATAACGACACTTGAAATGTCTTTATTCTTTTGGAACTTTTGTGAGTGTAATGTTTATTGTTCATGTTTTATTGTTTATTTCACTTTTGTTTATTATCTATTTCACTTGCTTTGGCAATGTTAACATATGTTTCCCATGCCAATAAAGCCCCTTCAATTGAATTGAAATTGAATTGACAGAGAGAGGGAGAGAGTGAGAGGGGAGAGAAAGAGAGGGAGGGAGAGGGGAGAGAGAGACAGAAGGAGGGAGAGAGGAGAGAGAGACAGAGAGAGGGAGAGGGGAGAGAGAGACAGAGGGAGGGAGAGAGGGAGAGGGGAGAGAGAGACAGAGGGAGGGAGAGAGAGACAGAGAGAGAGAGAGACAGAGAGAGAGAGAGAGAGGGGAGAGAGAGACAGAGGGAGGGAGAGAGGGAGAGGGGAGAGAGAGAGAGAGGGACGGAGAGAGGGAGAGGGGAGAGAGAGACAGAGGGACGGAGAGAGGGAGAGGGGAGAGAGAGACAGAAGGAGGGAGAGAGAGACAGAGAGAGAGAGAGAGAGAGACAGAGAGAGAGAGAGAGAGAGAGAGGGGAGAGAGAGACAGAGGGAGGGAGAGAGGGAGAGTGGAGAGAGAGACAGAGGGACGGAGAGAGGGAGAGGGGAGAGAGAGACAGAAGGAGGAGAGAGAGACAGAGAGAGAGAGAGACAGAGAGACAGAGAGAGAGAGAGACAGAGAGAGAGAGACAGAGAGAGAGAGAGAGACAGAGAGAGAGAGAGTGAGAGGGGAGAGAGAGACAGAGGGAGGGAGAGAGGGAGAGGGGAGAGAGAGACAGAGGGACGGAGAGAGGGAGAGGGGAGAGAGAGACAGAGGGACGGAGAGAGGGAGAGGGGAGAGAGAGACAGAGGGAGGGAGAGAGGGAGAGGGGAGAGAGAGACAGAGGGAGGGAGAGAGGGAGAGGGGAGAGAGAGACAGAGGGAGGGAGAGAGGGAGAGGGGAGAGAGAGACAGTGGGAGGGCAGAGGGGAGAGAGAGACAGAGGGGACGGAGAGAGGGAGAGGGGAGAGAGAGACAGAGGGAGGGAGAGAGGGAGAGGGGAGAGAGAGACAGTGGGGAGGGGAGAGGGGAGAGAGAGAGA